>NW_010552387.1:172310-176843 GCF_000687285.1 Phaethon lepturus | reverse complement strand
AGGAATGCCTAGAGTAAGTGTTTTTCTTCTGGTTTCTAGGTTTATGGCAGTTCTTTTACCCTCAGTGCCTAGTACACTGATAAGGATTTATAGGTAACTTTGTTTTATAAAATAATATGTGAACATTTTGAAGAACGACACGAAAGCTAAGTCAGTAAAAGATGTGACTGGTCACCTAGCCCAAACCTACCATGTGTTAGTCACCTAATGTACTCTTCTGTGGGCATAGGTAAAATTAAGAATTCAATGGAAGAGCTGCTTCTGAAATTTGGTATTTTGTAGGTGGGAAGCACAGGACACTGATGTGACTAGCTTGACTCGTACACTGCAAAATTATCTGCGATAGTTTAGAAGGTCTAATACCTTTTGTGGCAAGATTTTTTGCCCTCTCTTTTACCTCTGACATACCCCACCCCCCACCCCCCAAAAAAGGGAAAAAGAAATTGTAATTAAAGTGATGGGGTGAACTTACTGGATGTAGATAACTGACCTCCTCTTGATTCTTTTGTCATATCATGCACATGGTTAATCATGAGAAGTTTCCTCTTGCTTTGAGATAGAATAAGGGCCATTGAACTCTAAAAATGTAATGTCACAAAAAAAGAATGTGTTTGTACTAATTCCTATTAGCTGTGATGCCGGCACTATAAAAGCTTCTGTACATGTTGCACTGTTCTATGTTTTAGTCGTGAACATGAGACATTGCTTATTAGAGAAATGGGAATATCAAACCAGTATTTTGGAATAATTTTGGTGAAAACATTCATGGAATGCATTATCCATACATAAATAACACTTGTAATACTATTCATTCTGGCCTTATTTCTTAGCGAGAAACTGTCTCTTGAACTCTGTAACTAGGCAGGACTGCAAGGCAAAAGGGTAGAAATGGCTGAACTGCAAAAGAAAAAGGAATCCTTTAAAAATCAGCTTGGAGCAGTGGGCACTGTGAGAAATGGTAACACAGTTTACAGTGACCCTGAGTGTAATACTTTTACTTGCAAGTTATTGATTCATATCTTCTGAAGCATTTCATAATGACAGCTACAGCTGCTTGTGCTTGGGTCCTCTTATCTCTTGTATCAACCTATCTCCTTTCTAACACAACAGATTGCTGATAGACCTATGATGCTGTTGACAGCCGCACCAATTCTTTAGTAAAATAGTATGAACTGAGTTTCCTTACAGATTTTGGCTGTTGTTGTGCTATTGGAATTCCTGGTACTGAATAGGCTGTAAAATGGAGATCCTGAGCGGGTTTTGCTCATACTGCAAAGCTGGGGGAGAAATCCTGCTACCCTGATTTGGGACAGCAAGTAAATTACCCTCTATGTTTTTGATAATTTGGAGCTGTCTGGGAAGAGTCAGCAGGTCAAGCCTTTGGTATACACCTCACAGAAGTAGGTACCCAATGGCTAGACCTAGTCATGAAATCAATTTTCTAAGAACCCTGAAGTATGTAGAAAAATCAGCAGGGTTACATCTGTGTGTGTGGGTGGGGGAAATGAAGAAAATATAATCAGTATGACACTCACAAATACAAACTGTTAATTTGTGTCTTAGAATCTCAGTTAGTGGAACGCTATATGACTGGACAGCTACGGATGCTGATTATGAGTTTGGATGCTTTCTTCTGCTTTATTTTGTTCAGTTATGTCAATATAATACAATTTATAAAATTAGGTCGATATATTAACTTCACTAATTTATCCACACAAGGCTTTGTTGTTTGTGCATTAGGGCTGTAATTTTATATTGATTTTCATTACTGGAGTACCTTCCTTACGTGAACCCTAGGATTTCATTAGTTCTGCATATAATGCCTCCAGCAACCTGCTTTCTTTCTGACTTGTGGCTAGCCCTGCTTCCGTTTGTCACTCTTGATCTGAGTAGCTGCTAATCGCAATTGTCAGGGAGCAGCTCACAGCTTAAATCGAGATCAGGTGGGAAGAAATGAATCACTTTTTTTTCTTACTATTCAGGTAAGATTCTTCATTTCCATGAGCTGAAAAAAAAAGAGGGGGGGGGAAGCCAAACTGTTGTAATTCTCTCAACTTTAGCCAAGCTCATTTATAAAGGAGTTACAGGTGCTGAAGTAGCTGGTCATCAGGAAACAAAGTACCAAAAAGGGTGTTTTTTAAGTTGTCCCACTGCTACATAACTTTCAAGTTAATCAATGTTCCTGAGTTCAAAAGAGAGGAAGGTCAACATGGATTCTGATAAAGTTTATCTCACATCAACAAGTTCAGAGGCTGGAGAGGAGTGATGAATTGGACACTTTTAATTGTATAGCAGTTCCCCTAAAAATCAGTTAAGGGGATGTTGATAATATGGGGATGTGGATAATATGGACCTGTGGCTAAGAACATGCAGTGGGTTACTTTGAGAAAAGAAGAGGTATACAGGGCTGTAATAGAGACAGTATATTTTTATAGTTCTTTGTTTTTGTTTTCAGTATGTCTACCTTGTTCATTCTTGTGGATAGGCTCCAAAAGGTAAAACATGCATGGGAGCACCCACGGTACCGTTACAACTGTGAAAGCAAATAAGTTAAATATTCAAAACTCTTGATTACTTCTCAAGTTAAGTGGCTTGTTTAATTCAGACGAACTGAGCACCATGCTAGAAACAAAACCTGGTGAAATTCAAGGCCCATTAAAGCCTGAGGAATTTTCCCAGGCTTTTGCTAAAGGCCTTTTCCGCTTGCAAGTAGTCCACCTTACTTGATTTATAGTGTTACGAGTCTGTTACTGATTCGTTCTTGCTTCAGTGTGTGGTACTCAGCAGGGCAAAAGGATTCTATCCTAGCAAAGAAGCTAAGTTGCTTTCAGCATCAGAAGATAACATAACTGAGAACGGTTTTTTAGATGCAGTAGGAAATGGGTAACTACATGCATTACAGCATTTTGCAAAGAGATGCATTTGGAGATGCTGCAAGCAACCTCTTCTGTTACTTGGAAAAGAGAACTTCAGAAAAATCTGATCTTTTGCAGTTTGGGCATTCAATACTGAAAGTTGTCTTGACAACAAACGTATTTCCCAAATGATTTTTTTTTTTTCTAGTAGGAAATATAGTTGATACAGTAGTCAGAATGATGTCAGGAAATGTGGAAAGTCTGCTAGTTAACCCAGAGTTCAGAGATTTACTTAAACATAATAGAGACCCGCTTGGACTGGGGGTGGGAGTGATGAGTCTAGGAGACTGATTTTTGGGACATAAGCTGGTTCTAATAATTTTCTTTTTTTGGCCACATGTGGAAGCATATGGGGAAAATGCAGTTCATTAAGACTATTGATATTGGCACATAATGTTGGACGTACTGGCAAGTCTGTCTTCATAATTATACCATACATCTCCAGGTTTCTCCTCGTATTTTTTGAGATATATGTTTTCCAGCTAAATATAACATGATCGGCTAGTTGCTGAAATAAACTGAAGGAGATTTGTTAAGGCAAATGCATTAGTTAGGATTTTAAATGTATTTACTCATTAGTAAATAGCTGTCCCATAAAAAACACAGACTTTATTAATAGCTAGTAGACGGACTTATTTAGGGCTGGAATCTCTACTGTTCAGCTTACTGTTCTGGAGATGTAATGATAAAAAAATAGGATATTTTCTAATGCTTAGTGGAAAATGTGTTGACTTTTCATTGTAATGAAAAAAATTTTCTAACTCCTAGTTGAACTCATTCTCTGTAGTTCCTTGGAAATTTGTTGAAATATGAAAACCATTTTTCTCAACTATTAATTCCAGCTTGCTGTCAGCATTGCAGATAACATTTTCTTTTAGGCTTGTTTTAGCTGTTGTAATGTGAAACTACTCCCTTCAGGAGTTGTTGTCTCCAGAGCTGCGTGTTTTGTCCATTTGCATAGCAGAGAAATGTTGATCTGTTCAGAAGTGAGTGGATTTAGTTTAATGCTGATCATCTTCCATACCACCTTGTGAAGTAGATGGATCTTTGGATGAATTAATTTGGCATACTTTCCTGCACAATTCCTTAAACTATACTACCTGACCAGAAGCAATCATTGCATTTTAAGCCAGAAGGAGTTGTTAAGGTCCTCCAGGTTTCTCACTGGCCTCCCCTTGCAGAGAGCTCTCCCTGTGTAGGTTATGACCGCTTCAGCCTGGGAGTAGGTGATGAAGCAGCGTGAGGCAAGCTCCAGGGCCTCTTAGCCTATTCTCCCCACTGAGCTGAGCCAAGCCAGGGGCTGTGCTCCATCTTCTGTGCTCCCCTGCTCTCAGGGATGACCAGGCAGTGGTTGTGCTTCTAACACTGCTTGTGCCAGTACCTCTTCTGCAGCAGGATGAAGTTCTTTGAACTGTGTCTCAGCTGAATTTGTCTGCATTGGCAGTTGATAAATGAACCTCAGATGGATATTTCTGATCAGGAGGATCTAAAATGCTTTAAAAGAGGATTCCAGCTTAGAAATAGTTTCCTGGCTTCTCTCCTGTATAGCTTCACCCTCCATAGCCTTTTGGCTTCTCTGCCTGCGAAGTGTTTTCTGCCTGGTTTTTTAGTGCCTTGC
>NW_010552387.1:171420-172279 GCF_000687285.1 Phaethon lepturus | reverse complement strand
TTCCTGAAGTCATAAAGTGTATTTTCCCCTCTATTTCCTTCTGCATGCAGAAACAAAGGGGCCAGCCCTGCCAGTAGGGGTCAGGGAACGCCTGAGCTAATCCTGCCTTCAGCACACGAAGGAATGGTGATATAACACAACTGAGACACCTAAGCCGGCAGCCTCTACCAGGTTTTGCACAGAAATGGACAGTTTTGTTAAACTGCCGTATAAATGGACACTTATACAGACTAAGCAGAAAATATTTAAATTCCTTTCTGCCTGTAATACAGGTGCCTAGAAAATGATAGAACTCCAGGGTTTACACGGTCTAAACCTGCTCTTAGTGTTCTTTGAGAACAGATATGAAAGCCTGTACCTAGGTTAATGTCATGTGTTGCATGGCTATGGAAGACACATGAGATGGGAGTATATATCATGCCCCTGACCTGAAAGGCCTTTCTCTAAATGGCAAGATTTTTCATGTCTCCCCAGCAAAGAAACAGGTTTTCCTCCACCCCTCTAGTATGCAGAATTTAAATTTTGCAAATACATCCACCTTTCAAAATAAGTCTTGAATCTTAAACTATTTCACTGTTTGATGTTGAGAAGTATGCCTAGGACATGCAGTAATCACATTCCACGGCTGCCACGTCATCAGCTCATGTTCTCTTTGGAATAGGAGCTGTGTCACGTACAGGTGTCCATCTCTTTAACCTGCACTAGTGTCTCAGGTAGAATACAGATTTCCTGTGGGTTACATAGTCATGTGCAGAAGACCAATCTTTAAACATCATTAAACTCAAATTTATGTGTACACACATACAAATTTATACAGTATAACTGTTTATCAATCACCATTTCTTTTTGTTGGGCTGCT
>NW_010552387.1:159094-171401 GCF_000687285.1 Phaethon lepturus | reverse complement strand
CCCTCGCCCCCCCCGGCCCTCTCTGGCCCCCAGTCTTCCCTTAGGAATTGCTTTTGAAGGTATTTTGATTAGTTATGTAATTAGCCACTTGTACAGTTAAAAGCAAACTTTCAGGTCACATACTGTATGTTTACTCTTTGGCTTTAGGAGAGCTTCATTCAGAAGAAATTGCTATTGTTTCTTTGCCTTCCCATGGGAAAGCTTTAGTTTTGGAAACCATTCAACAAATGTAAGGTATGCAAAGAATACTGTAAAGACAGTTCTTGAGTTTGCCAAACTTTTTTAATAGTCAGTAGTTACCGTCTGTATAAAGGCAGAGATTTTTCTTATGCATGCTGCTACGGACTGAGTTTTGTTTTCTTGATGACCCATGAAATTGATAAACTGTCAGTGTCTTCTCCCTCCTACGTGCTTTGCTCCAGACTTTTCAAAAGGATAAAATGGCTTACCTCAGCTGATTCTGAGTGATTACCTTAACCATTCTTGAGAAAAGTTTAACATCCAGGAACACAGTGATATAATTGTCTGAGTTGTTACATTGCTATGCTCAAGCCTGTCATATCTTTTTACGTCCAGTGAAATGGATGTATGCTTCAACCATAGGGAACTTCCTAAGATTGAGAATTCACTGGAGAGCTGAGGATGCTTATGAAGATATAGTTTTTCATCTAGGCTAATAGGAAATGCTATTCAGATTCAGATGTCTTGCCCACAGTGATCAGTACATTCAGTGCTTCAGGAATAATTTTCCTGAATCTCTGTCATACCATAATGATTTAACACACAGCTGCCCTGAGGTCAAAACATGCTGAATATATCACCATCCTAAAATAGACTTAAGGTCTGGTGCTGAAATGGGTGGCTTCCACAAGAGGATTTGGAAGGGCTGAAGATCTGATGATGGATCATTTTCACGGTCGCAGTTATTACGGACCTGCCCTCACGTGAGCAAGGTAATGTGTGACACAAAGCCAGCAATGATAACCTTAGGCAACCTGAGGATTATACTGTATACGGGCAATGTCTAGCCAGCTGCTTAGAGCAGCTCTCCTGTTACTTTTGTTGCATCTGAAATGGGGATATCAGTTTTGGCAAATAGTTTCATGTGTTCAGTCTTTCACAACTGACATCTTTAGCGGTATGAATTGAATATTGTCTACAAAGACTATAAAATGAATAGTACAGTTTGCAGCTGGGATAGCAATGTTTGCACATACTAGGCATACTGAGGGCCACCATGCTCGGGGCTTCGTTCATGATTTTACTCGAGCAGTGGGTATGTGGATAGCTCTGAGAAGAACTGTGTCACTGAATCCACTAGTCAGTGCAAGGCTTATCTGGTTATTCATTTGTGTAGCAACAAAGTCTTTAATGGTGACTGAAGGAATAATCTAGTTTGTGAAATATGTTATTTCAGTTCAAGTGGATACGTAAACTCTCTGGTTTGCTTTGGTTCTAGGGTGAATTTCTCAATTATTTAATCTCATGTTATTATAGTGATAAGGTACTTCCTAATGAAAATTCTGACCATACCTCCTGAAGATGATTTTTGAAGGCTTAAACCATGGAGATATACACTTCTCATCTATCTAAGGCAGGTATTTTTTTAGGCATTTGTTACGCTAGTTCATGGGGGGAAGAGCTTGATTTTTAAATGGCAAAAAGCAGACTTCCCTGTAAAATAAAATGAATTATTATATAGTTATATGAAATGAATGAATTGGTGTTATTGCCTTTTTTTTTTTGTAAATTTCAGTCTTGTAAAATCTGGCTATGTTGTGTTCTAAATGGCACAGTGGAAAGTCAACAGGAGCTTCCAGTTGCTGTGTTGGTTGGTAGAATGAAAACTTCTGAGAATTATACTATTGCTACAGTATAAACCATAGCATGAATATAAATTCGGTGATTACATCTCCTGTATAAAATATAAAAATTCCATCAAAGGCTACTACACCTTCTACCTTGCCTGTTGATATCATTGCAATGCAAATAAAAGAACCCCTTAAACATAACAGGTAACATTTCCAAACTGCACCATGATGGTTTGGCTGTGAGAGACTGTCATGAGGAAGCACTTGGACACCAGGGTTACATAAACGCTTTTCTATTTAAAGTCTTGAAGCTCTGCATAACTGTCATACATGTGATGACCTTTCCTTCTATTACTGTGTCCCAGCAGCTGAACTTCATCAGACTGCATGGGACACCTCTCCTTGCTTGTTAATTCACCTTTTCTTGGTCTAGGCACTAAAAACCCCATCTGAGTAGAATTGCCAAAATTCTCAAAAAGAAGATTTGTTCATGGGTGACTCTATTTCATGTGTTCTGTGTTTTGAGTTGCTGGAAGTGACTGAAATACAGTATCCAGCTTGTGCTGCAATTCTCATTCTCTTTGGCTTACATGAAAGCAGTCATTTGTCTGTCACGGAACACATGCTTTTCATGAACTATCTTTCCATAGATCATTCTGTGTTTAATAGCATGTTGAAGTTTGCAGGGAAAATTTTCAGTAGGATTGAAAGCAGTGTTCTTGATTTTGGCTAATCTGACCTGATTTAGCATAGAAGGAATCTAATAGTTGCTGATCTTCTCCTGAGAAGGCACGACCATTGCATCTGTCATTGTCTTGAAAGCCTTTGACTATGTTGAGTAAAGGACTTAGTAGCACTTTGGCTAACAGGCTTGGAAAGAGAAAGATAGAGTTAGCTGGGAGCAGCTAATCACCTGAGTCCTGTAAGGGCTACCCCAGCCAAGCTATGGTGTCTTTACTTAACAAGGTGCATACGGCCCCAGACAAGGTTCATGGGTAAGGATAACTTACAGTGCTACCAGGAGGCTGGATGACTTTGTTATCCAGCACCTCTGCTAATGACTGGACATTGCCTTGCTCCTGGTCTGAATCATATAGTTGTACTGAAGCACCTTACACCTCGTCCTTATCACTAGGACAGAATGAACTGCAAGCCTAGGAGGAAAATATAGCAGGAGTGTAATGAAGGCGTGGGTGTTTGTATATATAAAGCAGGGACTCCGTATCAAATGACCCTGAGGGAAAGCTAACCATTCCCAGGCAGAGGTGTGGTGGGAACTCAGATAAAGGTTTGTACATAGCCTGCAGGAAGAAAAGCTAAGAGTAAATTCTAGTCTATTTAAATTCATCGCAGTCGCAGCCTGTGGTGCTGTGGAAGGCTCCTGGCTCCATAAGCCAGGACTGAGACCTGCTTCCAGGCTGACCCCAGTGGAACTATCAGGAAAGCGGTGCTCCGTGCAGCAGAGGCTATAGCATCGTGTGAGCATGTATGTGTCATCTTTTCAAGAGCATGCTGATTATCATCATTTCCTTAACAACTTGTGTATGCTGGTCCTTCCCCAGCTTCTGTATGTGTTTTGATGAGATCAGAGGAATTATGTCTCCTTACTTTTAAAGCCCATGCTTCAGGGTTTGCTTGTGATATTTGCGATTTTGCCTCTCAGAGCCTGTGCCCAAAAAGAGGGGAAACTGAAGCCTTGCAATGAATTTCTGTGAACGTCCATTTTACGCATTAAGGATAATCAGTTATTCTGAGGATATCCTTACTCTGAGGAAAAAAAACGGTCTGCCTCTTCTCACCCACTGTTAAAGCTTTATAGAATGTTTTGCTTTAATCATGACTTAAATAAATAAACAATATATCTGTGAAACACTCCAGATACTGAGAACCACATTGTAATACAGTAGTTTAGGAGGTGGAGCAATAGAAGTTGTTTCTCCTGCTTCCTATTAAACTAATTGTAACCAGTCCTCACAGGATCTTATTATCTGTAGGTGGGGCAGGGACAGAAGGATCTGAAAGGACTTCTTTGGGTACTGCATTTCCTTTTTGTCAAGTACAGAAACTGCTCAGGCAGATCTGACCAGAGTTCTTTTAATCAGTATCTTATCAGGGCCCAAAGTATTGACCAGGATGAAATACAGCAGCTTTTATGAATGGAGCCACATAATGAATTTGGTTATTTGAGAAATTATGTGAAGCTGCTGAACTGGAATTGCAATAATCCAGAACATGCATAGAGTTTCCTGGTCTCATTAACACTGAGGTTCATTGTATTAGGATGCACAAAGCTTGGGTCAACAATTTTTATCTCTAACATAGTGGAAGAGATTCAGCGATCCATTTGCCTAACAAAAAATTCATTTATAAATGAAATCAAATACCAATGGTTAATGTTTAGGAAATGTTTTTGGTAAATGAGAGGTCATGGTTCAATTCACCAGAACCAAGCAGGGAGGGGGGAATGAGTTTGATCTTCAGCAGTGCAGATTGACCACCAATTAGGGGGCATTTGGGGTCGAGGCACACTTGATCCTTCCTTTCAAGTCTGTTGCATTATAAATAATAAATTATCAAGGAAACAGTATGGATTTTTAAGAAGGAATATGTGTCCTTTTTACAATGATGTTCTTTAAGGAGTTGCAAATTCTAACTTTTGTCTCATAACCTAAATATTTAAAGTAAATCAGTATCAACATTAAAAAGTGGAATTTCTTTCCTTCTCACTGTCTATCATCCTCACTTCCAGAGTGCTATGGAGCAGCAGTTCCTAAACTGCTGTCCAAGTGTAGTCATCATTGTTCTGAAGGTTAAAGTACAACCAGTGAAAACTCAGTTGGAATTGGGGCTTGCTGCAGGACAGATGTAGAACACCTACCACAGCTGCTGCTAGTAGAGTTGCAACAGGAAAACATAGGAAATGAAGGCATTTGGCTGGGACACAGGTCCCCTAAGTGTAAGATCTGATGAGTTAGAGAAGAGATTTGAAAATGGATTTCCTCAGACCTGAGTGAGCGTTTTCGTGACAGAACTGACGAATGCACTGAGCAGCCCTGCTCTTTAGTAGCTTTGCCAGTCAAACTCTTCATTTTCTTTTTCTTTTTTTTTTTTCCACAATGGACTGAAAATAGTATCTTTTGTGGAATGTGACATTTGAGGCACAAACATTTAGGTCTTTGTTTTACAGGAAGAAAATAACAAAAGTAAAATTTTCTTTGAATGGATGGATTTTGTTTGTTTATTGGTCATCAACCATACCAAAATACCAGGATTTAATGAAGCCCCATTTATTATACCAGTGTGCTGTAAAAATTCAACCTTTTTTTTTATTAGAGACATGTTCCTGTAATACCTCCTAGAAAGGCCTTGATACATTAGTTGAAACCTGAGGAGTTAAAGAAGCTCCAAACTTTGGCTTCAATTTATTAAAATGCTCCAGCATGTAGTTAAAATGTTGAAATTCAAATGTCTAAATTTCAGAGTCTGTGACATACAAGTGGATGTGCAGAGTTGGAGCAGAGGCACACCTAGTGAAGTATACTGAGTCTAATAGTGGATGCTTAGGGAAGGGAAAAAGAACATGTAAGTGTAATAACTGATACTATTTCAGAACACTCTCCTGTGCCAGAGAAACAAGAAGTACTTGAATTTTTTTTTGCAAATGTTTCCACTCTTTTTTTTTTTGTGGATGTGTGCAAACTCTTAGCTTCAGTTCTGTCCTATGGTAAGGAATTTGCCATCTTAAACGCACTTTATGAAGAAATATTTCCCTTTTTTCACCTTAAATTGTCACCTGCGAGTTTCATTTGTTGTTGCTAGTCTTTGTGTTGGTAGCCACAGGGAGTAATTTTTTGCTGTTCACCTTTTCCATGCTAGTCATGATTTTAGGGATCTTAACCACATGTCCCTCATAATTACCTGTTTTCCAGCTGAGGACTCCTAGACTGTTGTTCCTTGTGTGGAAGCTGTTCTGTACCCTTGATCAGGACTGTTACTTTTCTTTTTCCATTGTACATTTTACAAGATGAGGAAACCAAAATTGCAGAGTCTGACCTGTGAACTGTTGAGCGGGTAATGTTCGTTCTTTCCTAGTATCTGCCGTCTATTTGTTTTCTGACTATACTGGTAGACTTCTAGTGCCTGCATTATGGTTGATATCTGGAATGAATTCACTACCATTTGGTGAGTTATTCAGTAGGTTCTTCCTACTGTTTACCCTAAATAACCTTGTTCATCTGTTTCCTACTTCAGTTTCCTCTACTAATAACCCACACGCATGCGCCAGGCCAGGCAACTCAGAAAAAGCACCAGTGCCATTGTGAACTTTGGTGTTTCCTGTACTGAGCTGTTTACCTACAGCTAAAACAAATGCTTAGACCCGTGGGACTAACTTGTCATGTACCAAACATTCTACTGCTTTCTTAACTTTCTCTTCCTATATTCCTTTTCTAGCTATGCTATATGCACAAGTTCCCTAGAGCATGGATCTTGCCTCATTCTTTAGCCCTGCAGCCACAAAATAATCAAATAAAATGTAAAGTAAAAGGATAATTAAGATGGGCTAATATAATTCTGATATATGGTACTAAATAAATATATGTTTTGTAACTAAAAATGATGACATGAACACCATATATGTCCCATGCACTTTGCTTACCAGTATTGGTATTAGTTTTTGCACTTGCCAGTGGTGTTCAGCATGCTGTGAGTAGGAGAACGATCAATCATTATCACCTTGGTCTTTTTGCTCAGGCTGATACCAAAAACTCCTTGCGCTGTTAATATGGATGATTGCCAGTGGGAATCGGCTTAAACCCTCAAACTTGCTTTACATAACTCATTGAATATCTATGCCAACTACCAAGATCTCAACATCAGTTTAGGGATTTAAAGGGTCTATTGTCCATGCAAATCTTATGGTGAAAAATTATTTCTTAATGATATAGTATCTGGCAATTGCTTTTGCAAACTATACCAGATGTACTTATTTGTTGCTCTTTTATAAATGTGTCTTGCAAGCAGCTTCGATGCTCTTATATATGAATTTACAAATATGCCTTGCAGAAACAATTCTCCTATATAATTGCATTCTATTAGTAAATCTATTAGATTTGCATCTGGTTGAGGGCAGACGTAGCCTAAAATGGAGAAGTGCATGAGATTCAACTCTGCATTTGGAGAGCAAGAGCATTTTGAGGCCACAAGGAGGGGAGAGAGCGTTACCTTAGCACACAATTGCTCGCTTGCTCTCTCCTGATCTTCATCTCTAACCTCTCCCCTCCTAGAGAACCAGATTGTTCTCTGAAATGTAGTTATGTGATTTCGCTGCAGGCAGCTGGTTGAGTTACAAGTAAATTGCTGCTTTCTTCCATACCTGTCTTTCAGATGAATTCACATATTAGAATAGATTAAGATAAACAATGGAGGCTATTAATGAGAGACAGGAAGGATGGTGAAGGGAAATCACACATGAAAACTTTGCTGCTTTTCCCCCCCCCCCTTATCTCTGTTGCATTTTGCTGTGGCACAAAGATTTGCAAAGAGCATAGCACTAGGTAAATGGTGAGAATCTTTACCTGACATCAGGTGGGTAGTAGTTAGTTATTAAAAGTACTCATGGCAATGAATTATATTCTTTCCACATAAAAGGGTATTAATTTGACCATCTTACTAGTAGAGATCTCCATGAACTTGTATGCTTTTCAACTTAATTTCAGTCTTCTGGGAGGACACTTGTTCAGAACAACTTTTAGGAAAAAAAGTAGTAAAAAATAGCCAGCCTATTTCAGACACTAGCCTGGAGTGTTCTTTAATAGTCTTTACCTCTTCACCTTTTCTCTGGATAAACATCACATGTGTATTGGTAAATTTATCTTTCTTTTAATATTAACTTAAACCCCCATATTATTCCTTTGTTTCAGTCTTCCATCTGTAGCTGAGATAGTCTAAATTAAGAATCTAATGTAGGTAACAATTTTAATTGATGTAGGAGTTGTTTTTAAAATAGAATCTGAGATCTTGCAGTGCTCTCTTCCAATGTGGGAAAACAGTACATCTTCTGTACTGTAACATTTAAAAAAACCCCAACCTTTAAAATGTTGACTGTTTTATAGCAGCGTCCTATTTAGGACAAAAGGTTTTTTTTCAAATGTAAGTGAGGTCTCACAAGGGTTCTGTAGGAGGGAAGTTATGTGAATTATTGAGGATGGCACAGGAAATATCAGGCACAAACTGGGAACGCTCCCTGACTCCCAGTCCTGCATAGTGGCTGTAAGAGCATCTTTCAATCAGCAGTTACTTTATTAACATGGAGAATTAGAGATTCTGAAAAAAATATCTAAGTGATAAGTAGATAAGCAAATAATAATCATGTGCTGGAAATTAAGGCTGATGGCAATTTTTCTGAATTCAGAGTGAAAAATGGCAATATGCTTTATTAAGAAAACACGACTGAAAGCCTGTAATGACATTGCAGAATATTTTACTGATGCGGTCTTGAGCAAACTTGCTTGCAGGATTGACTTGCAGTGGACCGGCTGGTGACTTTGCTTGATAAGCAGAAATATTTATATTCGTATCTCAGCTTCAGAACACTACCTTTGAAAATGTCTTTGTCAGGGTGAAAATTGTATGGCATCAAGCTGCTCAGGCTAATTATGATCATGTGGAGCTCAAGAAAGTGACACAATTTTCATTGATAAATAAGATATGTGCTCTTAGCTTGAGAAGATTATCACTTTTCACTTCTGGTGTTCTTTGAATTTTGAGACATTCTGTGAAGGAGGAAAGTAGATGAGTAAAATACCACAGCTTAAACCCAGCCAAATCTAACGTTCATCCCAAAAAATCCTACTGATCTAAAAATACTAATTGTCAAAAGTATTGCTGTGTGATTTTTAGTAAGTATTGTGTTAATGAAATCTCCAGAAACAAGATTTGATTGCAACTATAAACGGAGATGACGGCTTTTGTCCTTATTTCTGTCTCACTAGTACACCACTGTGACTAAAACTGATGTGATTTATCATTACCCTGCTATTTTTCTGGCTAGCATTTGTGTAACAGTAGTGTTCATGAATTTAGACTTGCACGTGGACTCTCCTATGCTGAAGTTCATAGCCCTGTTTATTTTAGTTTATCTTTTTCAAAGCAGCATGAAAACCTTGACAATGTGACTGCTTACAAATGCCTGTCGGAGAGATGAAGGGTGTCTAGCAAAATTAGCTACAACTTCATAAGCCTGACACAGGCCAATGGCAAACTGGCAAATGTCCCTTCTCCCCAGTATCTAGGAGGAAGTACTTTGTCATACGTGGCAGGCCACACTAAGTGGTCAGTCCGGTCAGCCTTTGTCCAATGAAACCCATACGTATGGAAACGGCCTCTTGCTCGCCTTTAGGGACCTATTTAAATGAAACCTAGAGGTAATAGTTTCCAGTCATAAAGGAGCCTTACATTCAAATTCATTTTTCTACTCTGTGTTACAGTAGCTGCAGTTTATTCGTGCTGTTCTTTGGGCACCCAGAGGAATGAGAGATACATAGCCAATATTTTACTGCAGTTTTGTATCTGTTATTCATGCTTTTTGTTTTCATGAAATTTTCCATTAATATGTTGAAAACAACAAAAAATGAACAAACCTAAACAAACAGAGAAAAAAAACTTCAATACTTTGATACTATTTTTTTTAAAAATGTGACAAATTTTGATACCTATTTTCAAGGAAATGCTCCAAATACAAAAGATTGAAGAAGGTTAATTTTCTCCTTTTTAAAAGAAGTTTAAAAAAAAAAAAAAGCACAGGGGGCATGTAATTACACGTGTAATGTGTAATTACACATCCCATGTGTAAATGAAAAATAAACCAAACATTTTTACATCTAGGAGGGGCAACAGTGATAACTGGCTACTTATGAATAAATTTCTCTGTGTGTATGGTAATAAATGCAGAGAATAGGTAATATATGCTATATAGAAATAGCACTGTACAAGTACCCCTAAATTCACAATTGGTTTTTGAATAATCATTTGCTCTTTGAGTTTCTCAGTTCTCCGTCTCAAAATGATGATTCTAGCTATTGTGTTGCTGTTTGTGGGTAGATTCTGAATACTCTGAACAATGTGCCTCTTACTTCAAGAGTTCACAATCTAGAAGACCAAAAGTCAGTGACAGCTGAGAAGGGCATAGCAGAAGGGATTCGCTCCAGTTTTGAACAGTGGAAATTTGTCTTGCAAGATGATAAAGCATGAGTAGCACACCAGTTGCATTCCTTGCTGATAAATTACACATAAACTGTGTAGCTGGCGGTTTATTTTAAAGGAAATGTGGATGCTTGTTTGGTTCTTCAGCGTAAATTTGGAGATATTCATACCGTTAATGAGGATTCAGTATTTGAAAGGTTTTTTTCGTAAGATCAGCCTTTTATATATGTTCCGTTTTCCCTCAGATTAATGAGTTTCTAGTAGAGTTATGTGATATGATATGCTAGGTCTTGACTTCACTGTCGGCAGTTCTAGTAACTCAAGCATTCAGTGTAGACAATTTTACTTGACTTTCTCCTTCCAAAACTCACTGTATCCAGTGCTAAGTGTCATGTAGGCTCTTGTAGCAGCCTTTTGGGTTATGAGTAGACGTAACAGCAGGTCCCAGCCTGTACCCTGTTTGCTAAGAAATATGGCCACAGCCACCTTCAGTTACACCAAAGGTTAGAGAGGTGCACCGATGATGATTTGTGTCAGGGTGTAAGAGATTCTAGCTCTCATTTAGCCCCTGAAATATGGTATCCTGAACTAGGTACATATTTGGCACCCAGTAGTTCTTCCTGGAAAATGCAGAAGCTTGGAACTAAGGTCCAGCTCTAATATGCAGTGGTGAAAATGAAAATGATGATGAAATTCAAGAAGATGGCTATTAGAGACTTAGAAATTTTATCAACTGAGTGCTAGTTAACTGAGGTTAGGTATGTAAACCTATACAAAGATACTTTCTGGAGCATGAATTGAAGTGTAGAGATTGCTGTCTGGCTTTTCAGACTGACTGTCAACCACTTCTCTGCATTTCAGGCCTGGGAAGCTTGGGGGGAAGAGAGTTGTTTAGATGTGCTGTTAAGCAGCTCTCGTGACTGGTTGTCTGCAGTTGCCTTTAACTGGAAGTGTTGCATAGCCGTACTGGGATTTTAGTAATAGAAGCAAAGTGTCCTCCTTACCTAAGGAAAACAAGCCTGTCACTGTTAACATCATTCCCATTCACTGATTATTTTGTTATGTACACAATGAATCCCATTTAACTTTCTAGTTATTAGGGATATCGTAAAAAGTTTGAATATGTGGCATATTTGTATTCCTTGGATAAAGTGCGCTCCTTCAGTAGATTTTAAAGGCATAAAGCCTGTTCTGAGTTCTCAATCAGGATTTAAGTGGAACTTAAATGGAGCATAGACTATAGATTGGCATAGATATAGTTGTGAATTGCATGCACAGTAGCACCTTGTTTGCAAGTACTGTTCATACTTTACAGTCCAAGTACAATTTGAGATGCTAATGCCAGTGATGTCTACGGTATGTTTGTCTGAAAGTCCTGGGGTGTATGATGCAAAGGCATAGAAGGATATGTATCCCATGGGGCTTTCTACAAAATCCTTAACAGCAAAAATATTTTTAAGTTATTTTATTTCACTATTAAAAAAAGTAAAGCCTGTGGATTCTATTTAGCCAACCATTTTTTTTTTTAGATGACTGTATAACAGTGTGTGAAACACAGAGATAGAAGCAATAATTAAAGGAAAAGGTTACACCCTTTTAAGTTTTTTGGTTTTTTTTAACTACAAACTCTTTCCGTAGTAATTGTAAGCATTGTGAAGAATGATAATGGTTGTCCCCTTCCCTTTAAACTCCTTCCTACAGAGAGGAAAGCACAAGTGTCTTACAAGGGCCTTTTCCTTCCCTGCCCCTGTGGGTTACTTGACAAAGGTGAAATTCATCCTTGTTTGAGAGGATTTAGAAACATGGCAAGTCTTGTGCTATTACTGTGCATTGAGGTGAAATCACCTCAGATACCTTACCTCTTCAGCATGTGGGATAGAGCAATGGATGTTGCTGGCCCATATGACATAAGATCAATGCTATATAGAAAGAGGAGACCGTGGTGGCGAAGTCCTCTGAAACGACTTTTGAGTTTCACTCTTTCTAATGGATTAAGTGAGTAGTTACCATGAGGTTATTGCAAAACCCTGTGAAATATTTTTGGTAACTGAGTCTCTGGCACCAGTATATAATTCAGCTCATTTTTTTCAAAATGCTGGCTCACGTTACAGTGGAACTGAGTATAAAATATCTATCTGTCCTTGCTTTTCTTTCACAAACCCGAAACTATTTAGCTTGCCCATGCATTGTGGTCCAAAACATTGTGTGTTTTGGATTGTCTAAATTGATATTTTGGCTTTTTTAAAGGTACACTATTAATATGATTTAGGATGCTTAGTGGCACGCATACTAAT
>NW_010552387.1:138404-159063 GCF_000687285.1 Phaethon lepturus | reverse complement strand
AGAGGGGGGGGGGGGGGGGAGGAAACCCATCAGCTATTACCCAGTAGACTAGAGAGGCTCCTTCAGGGCTGTTATGGTCCATCAGGTAAATACATACTTTGGAATGCATACTAATGTCAAAAAACATGAGTTATTTACCCAAGAGATGCTGTTCCAGTATACTAGGCAAATGTATATCTAGGGTGGTTTTTTTAACAGCTGATTTTTCATTTTTTCAAACTGAGAAGGCTATATCAATTTTGAGAAAGCTGCCATGACCACTTATTGGAAAAATATACACATTTTCAAAGCTAACATGTGTGCCAAACTGCTAAACTGTATGCTGTTATTAATAAGCATTTATATGGCACCGTAATGTTGCATATAACAACCTCTGGAACCAGGTTCCTAATAAGCCTATATATTACCGTAGTATTATGTAATGCTGGCTTTGTTTTGCTGGTAATTGAACAGATGGATTGTTGTTGCTCACTCCCAAGCACTTTGGGTAGTCAGACTAGTGCCAGGTCCCCATGTAATTCCTCAGTGTTTGTGAAGTCCTTATGAGAGATCAGAAACAATATAAATACATAGCATAATATACACCGTGCTTTCTGCACATTAACCGCTTCATCTCTGCATTCAAGGTAGCTGTATACTCTTAGCTTTGTTTTACAGCTGAGTAATCTGTGGTATTGAGAGATGTAATAACTCATCCAAGTTTAGCTAGCTGGTCCTGATGGGCGAATGCAGCAGGTTGCTTTCTCAAGGTAAAAGTTTCTGGGCTTTCTGTACATTTTGTCTCACTCTCTCCTGTTGTTTAAACAAACATATATGCAAACAGACAACAGACAACTTTCTGTTTATGTTACTGAGCAGGGTCTCAAAGAACATTTTCTGAAAGCATCTGAAAGACAACAAATATATGGGCCAATGCATTGGAATATGCCCTCAGAATCTGGATGCCTTTTGTTTGAACATTTTCAGTCTATCTTTAAAGACCACCTCTGTGATGATGTGCTCATTGAGATGTATTCAAATGTGAGTGCCGTAATCTTTTTCTTCTTTGATTTTACTGCCATCTCAACTGCCATCCCCCTATTCTGATTTGTCAACAAAATGCATTTGAACTTGGCACCTTATCTGCACAGTTCTAGCATGCAGCTACGTTTTAATGGACAAGCTGTAACTATGGCAGTGCAGGGAGGGGAATAGGGTCCGTGTGCTGATGCAGCTTTTTCTATAGGAGTGCCAACAGCATGGCTATATTAAATTATATAGCACTAAAGCCAGAAGGTCATTAAAATGGCTTGAAAATTCCTCTGTTAGACAGTTATCTTTATAACTTAGTCCTATCTATAGATTGGCGGAACCATGACTTTCTTTCATGTGCCAACCATGTACTACAATAATTATTATACTACACTCATAAAACCCAATTGTTCCATGTGTGTACAGCTCAACTAAAGCTCAGCAGATGGGATTGTGATTATAGCCCCAGCCGCAAAAGGAAAAAATCTGTGATATTTGGAGTAAAAACTGAGGCTGATAGTGTTGTTATGCTACATGTTCAAAGTGTCATTACAAGCTGGTAATTTATGTTTTGTATGCTAACTGAGTGGCCTTTCTCGTGTGTGTTAGTTTGAACGACAATGCATTTTTTCATATGGGAGGAAGCAACAAAATAATAGAGTGAAATTAACCAATCAAAATCATGGTAAATAAAAGTCCCTCTCTCTCTTTCTCTCTTTTTAAGACTCAAGAGGCAGCTGGCACTCTCAGGCTTTGTTATATTGAGGAAAGAGAACAGCAAACTGCATGCAGTATAGAGTCAGTCTCATTGAAACTAATGGCATGAATGATCTCACACTATTGTAGTAAGACGGAGATTTACTGTGCTTAGTAGAGAACCCATATTATGGAGAAAAGCATCGATCTACTTCCACATTTTATTCACATGAACGACAAACAAGTTATTCACTACTATGCAGTCACATTCAATCCCTTAGTGTCTAAGTCACAATGCCTTCCAAGTCCCTCACACTTTACAGCTGTGCAGAGCACCTAGCCAATAACTACTTGTCTCCACTTTACAACCAACAGAAAAGGTTTATTAGCCCCTCTTGCTTGACCAGTTTATAGTTTAGACTTGTGTGTGCTGGACAATTTTAGCCACAACCTTTGATTCCTACAATAACATAACCATTAAAACAATGTCCCTTCTCTCCCCCTATTTTTCATGTTAGGCATTAGGCAGGTGGAGAGAGAAGCTGTGACTACATTGCCAGTTTCACTTTTTTGGTCAGCTTATGAAATTTCTGTGACCTAGACATTCTGCTTCTGAAATACCAGTGCCTGTTTTCTATGCAAGCAGAGTACACATAAAACCAGTAGGGATAGGCTAAAATAAATGAAGATAAGGAAGGGCAAGGAGAGATATTCAGTGCAATATGGATGCTTTGTTCTTGGCTTTCCTGTATTTATTGACTGATGTCACCTGATAGAGTTGAAAAGAAAGGAAAAATCTGGAACTTTGCTATCGTGAAGGAGGTATTATAGTGGTAGCTATTACAAAAGAGGGAAAATGCTGGCCAATTGTTTTACTTCTGTTTTTATATTTCCTTATCATTGGAGAGAGACTAAATAATGGTGAAGAGTAGTTAAAAGTGCACAGATAACCTATATGCAGAATACATTTGTCTTTAATTGCCTGATTCTTCACTTTGCATTACAGCATCTGTGCAATCCGTAAGAGGATGCTCTTGGTACATGATCTTTGCATGATTCAGAGTCCCTGACGCCATCATCCTCCTCACTTTCAGTGTAGCCTTTGGGGCAGCGGTTTAAGGATCTGATTGGGAAATCTGTGTGCACTATACTATCATTCCTGACTATTCAAACGGTCTTTTAGGAAACGTGAAGTTGATCTATAGGGCACCTTTAAATAGGACAGCTCAAGGTCACCTTTGAGCCCTTCTTCTCAGCTGTGCATACCTGTATTCCAGTCAGTATCATTGCTGCTCGACTTGTATAAGACTCTGCATAGTTGCCTTGTCTTCATAAACTCTGTTGCACATTCCTTAATTACACATGTTTTCTATAATTGTTAAATATGACATATACAAAGATTGCAGAAACCCCTTCTTTTCTAAAATTCTGTCACACCAACTCTTTATGAATGAAATCTGCCTTTTAAACTCCTGCTTTCATTTTTAAAGGGCATTCCCTTGAGCTTCTGCATCCCCTTGATACAAATTCTGAATGTAGTATGGAATAGATGGGAAAAATATCTTCATATCCCCATTGTTCTAAGGTAACACTATATACTGCATTTCTGAATTTGTCTTTCTAATGTATATTTTTGGTTGGTTCTCACAACCTCCTTCTCAAAATGGCATCAAATAACTGCAAGATCTTCTTTATAAGAATAAGAAACTTCATTTTAAAGCTGGCTCTCTGCTGGGAGCTGAGTGCAGTAATCTCAGCTTCTTAACGAAAGATAGGCTGTTCAATTTCTTACTCTTAAAAAACCATGAGCTTGGTTCATTTGGGTTACAAGCAGTACAACTTCATGGTTTGGAAACCCTTGAGATACATTGAGACTGCAAATGGAGATAGAGGAAAAGAATTTGCAGTCCCAAGAAATAAAGGTTGAATGCACAATGATCTTATCAAATAACTTAATCAAGGAAAATAAACTGAAAAGAAGTGGGAAGTTAGCTTTAGACAGACAAAGTGCTTCGTGTTTGCCCTTCCTGAGGGAAAGGTGGTTTTGTCCTTTTTGTTCTGCAGGAAGGCAATAGCGTTGGCGCAGAATAGGTTTCAGAATCTAATTTTCAATTTGATGCCGTCATACCCTCCCTCTATGATTGAGGCATAAGTTGCTGCAAAAGGAGCTGATTGGTGCATGGTATAGCCTCAGTTTACAGACATGGTTTTTATGCTTGGGCCTGCACTTGAATACAATCTATCACTTGTGCCTGGGATTATGCCCACTTTGAAGGTTTAGCTATAAATTGCATGATTTGTTTTTCCTGAGGCTGGATGTGTTCAAGAAAATCCAGGCTGATTTTCAAAAAAAAACTAAGCTGTGCACAGGCTTCTGGGAGGCAACATACAGGGCATGTATGGCAAAACCCCATTTGCTTCAATTCCACAACAGGTTTCTGAACTCTGGTTTCCCTTGGTTTTTATCTTTCCTTTGTGTCAGTTATTCTGCACTATTATTATTATTAATTGTAATTCAAATGTAACATGGAAGTTACAATCAGTTAACAGTTTCATCTCAATTACACAATTACTTTCTATCCTATTGTTCTGACATTTTCTGTGATTCTTTGTTTTCCCATCTCCACACCTTGGAATTGCAGAAAAATAGGATTGGAAGAAACCTCAAAAGATCTTCTTATCCATCCCTCTGCCCCAAGGCAGGATCAATTATAGCTCCGTCATTCCTGGCAGATGTTTGTGTCCTTTGCTTTTAAAATCTCCCAGTGATGGTTATTCCACCATTTTTCAAAGCATTGCATTAACTCTTAAGTTAAAACAAAAAGTCCTTGGGTGCCTGGTTTAATTTGAAACCAGTACTGCAAAGGACTGGTTGTAAATGTGATGTGGAATATGACTTAAATAGGGCATAAATCGACTGTAACCTTTAGGCATATAACTGAAACTAATCTTTGCAGGGGGCTGTATGTAGGACTTAAATTCATTTTTAATGAGCTCTGCTATCATGCATCTTTCACAGCCTTTGCTATCCTTTCAAACATGATAGTTCTTGCCATTTGATTACAGAAACTAGTTTAATTATAGATTGATGCCAAACGTATGATGAAACACAAATATACATTCACAAAATTTAAATACAAATTCTTACCCACTCAACACAAACAGATTCCTATTTTATAAATGCTTGTTTATAGGAACTGCCAATTTTAAAATTCTAACCTTATAGAGAAAACTAGCATACCTATATGCCCAGGGTGGAATATTCTTAGCTTCCGTGTACTTTGCATGTTTCCCATTTATATGGAATTTGTTATTAGAAATGTGTTGTTGCTACTGCACTTACAACATAGCGATGGTGACATAAAGAAAACAACAGTTTTAGTATTTTAAGACCTGTGAGGTGGACTGCCAATCTTCTGCAGCCAACATATGATACTTCTGGTGTTGAGGGTCTTGGATGTAAATAGTATATTCTGTTAATTTCTGAAAATGCTGAAATTTTATTAAAAGAAGTGTATTAAAATTGTAGCAGATCAGAAATTAGTCACCCTTTAAAGGGGAAATTCCTGGGATTTTTTGATCTAGAGGAATTTAAGACAATTCATATTCTGTGAAAGCCTTAGACTTGGTGAGGAAGATAACTAGAATTTAGGGCTTTATTTATGACTTGAGGTTATCCAAGATCCCTCAAATGTCTAAGACTTGTATGTATTGTTAAAATTTTACAAAGATATTTATTGGTTATCAGTTGCAAAAACTGGAAAACTAATGAAGACTTCATCCCATGAACTTGCATATTTGATTATTGGTTTCCTTTTGTAGGTTGCTACAGTTATAGGTGGTTCCGAACTTTACATACTTGTTTTTTGTACCTTTACTTTCTTTTACAGGGTGTTTTCTGCTTTCCTAAAATTATATTCCTGATCATTCTTTTACTTTTAGAAACTGTTTATTCTCATTCTGTGCTTGGAAATGAGTGTATGTGCTTGCCCTGGGGCTGCCTTCCGTTCACAATCTTGCTAATACTCAAGTTACCCAACCCAGGTGAAGAATAGAAAGTCTCCTCTGGAGAAGTGAGTGGGATATGTGTAGGCTGGGTCAGCTTGTGGCTATGAAGCTGCTCTTGGCTAACAAGGTAGGTCTACTCTAGTGTCTGATAATCATCAGCTGAGAGAGTCCAGGAGGTCACCTGAAAGCCATATACTCCTTTGCTGTTGCTCTCCCTTTAAGAGCTCTGAGTGTGCTGATGGTTTCTCAGCAGTAGACAAAAGGAGGAGGAGAGATAAGATGAGCACATGGGTATTATTCAGTATGGCAGTACACGTGTGACTTGTTTTCTCAGGCTATCGCTTAGCACTCATGCTGCGATACCGTGCAGGAGGATTCTTTGGATGGACAGTAACCAAGCAGCACTAGCTTGGAAAGTAGTGGGTACCTCAATGTCTTGGGGTTTTTTTGTTTGTGTTTTGTGGTTTTTTGGTTTTGTGTGGTTTGTTTTTTTTGTTTTGTTTTGGTTTGGTTTTTTTTTTGTGAACCAGAACAGGCTCCTTTGGCTTCATAGTAAGAATGGACCTTCAAAGCATGACTCTCCAGTCATTCTTCTCTCATGATGAAGTCCTGTGTTTAATATCACTTCCAGCTAACCTTCATAAAAATGTATCTATGTTTGCAGAGGAGTAGGAAGAAGAGATTTTGCTAAGATAAGATGCATTTGATGTGCTAAAAGAGTGAAAAACTCTCCAAGCCAAGAGTGTTGACATCTCTTATCTCAGTTGTCAGAAGTGGCTTGTGAAATACAGTGAGATGAAATCCATGCTCTACGTATGGACAGTACAGGCATTTCTTGAATTTATCCTAACTGTATTAGGCAGCCTTCAGACTCGCTGAAGGTGCTTGCTGTGACAAATGTAAGTAGGTTCTATCTTGTCTTTCAACTTTTTTATTTTTTTTTTCTTTCCTCTCTACCTCCCTATTTTCCTGTTCTACCCTACTTTCTGACAGCCTGATTTTTGTTGCTTTCTGTACCTGTAATCATTATTAACGTAACAGGGAAATGAAGTTGTATCTTATAACAGCTGTGTTTTGTTGTTATTTGTTTTGTTGTTATTTGTTTTGTTGTTATTTGTTTTGTTGTTATTTGTTTTGTTGTTATTTGTTTTGTTGTTATTTGTTTTGTTGTTATTTGTTTTGTTGTTATTTGTTTTGTTGTTATTTGTTTTGTTGTTATTTGTTTTGTTGTTATTTCTGACTTTTTCCCTTAGGGAGTATCTGAACACAGAACACAATACCCTTCCCAAATACTATCTAAGGATGGAAAAGCACTTGAAAGGACAGTAAGTTGAAGGGAAGTAAAGTGACACAGAAACTAACAAAAAAGCGCTAGGCACACAAGTGTAAAGCTGAAGTTACACTAGTGCCAGTTAATGAGTTTCTAATATGGTATGCAGATGGTATCCAGGAGGGCCGTGCCTGCAGGGAGTATAGGTCCTAATATGCATCAGCAGCTTCATGAAAGAAGATGCAGAAACATTTGTGTGACAAATGGATTGTTAAATCTGGTGCCACTGGTGGAGAAAGAGCTCCTTTACTTCTATCATTTAATTAAAAATGTTCTACTTGGGTAGTTTGTTCTAGATAGGAAGTTTGTTCTACATAGGTAGTTTTTGCTGTGGGCTTTAAGATATAAGATACTGGCCTCAGTACATGTGATAACATTGCATCAACAACGAGCCTGTTCTCCAGTGTGCCCAGGCAGATCTTTCATTCAGGACAAAGGAAGTGTGGTTTGTGTTAAAGATATAGTTCAACTTTCATAATAAAGCAAGTTGTGAATGATGAATGAAAGCACTTATTGAGCTGAAAGTACACACACCAGATTGAGCAATGTTGATCTTTGTGCAACAATCAGCTGAGTAAGAGAAAGCAGGGACTGAATTTTCGGCTGTCTCAGTTTGACCTTCAGTTTGTTCTTTTTTTAGCTGCAAATTAACACATCCAATTGTTAGGCAAATGACTGCTAAAATTTTGCATGTTAACTTACTCGACAGCGCAAAAAAGGTAGATATGCAAATTGCACTCACAAAAGGGAAGACCAGTCCTCTGACAAGATAAGCAGTAAAGTCCAGTTGTATAAATTGTTTTGCAATCCACATATACATTTATTCAAATTCTTAATTTAGAGGGAAAGTTTCCATACTCCCTCGCTGGCTCTGAGCCATTTCCCCTCCTTCTTCTACCACCCCCCCCTTAATTTTTTTTTTTCTACAAAATCAAAGACTGTCTTTTTAGTAGATTATTTACCATGAAGAAATACCTTGATTGGAATTCAAGCTGAATCAGATTTTAATTTACAAGGAGTGTTTGAAACGGATTTTCAAATGGCATAGCAACACAAAGGTAATTCAGAGAGGCGTGTGTTTAAAATAAGGGGCTAGTTTATAGGAAAATCCGGAATGTGGGCTGGAACGTGTTCCAGAATTCCACCCTCTTGTCCTGGCTACACAAACAATGTGACCGAGGCCTGCCAAGAGTTGTCATGTTTAAATAGAGAGAGAGAGAAGGAAAGTGGCAAGAATTCCCTCTGCACCATAATCCCTGCAGCCTTGCTACTTAGCACTTCTAAGAGAAAGGCGGATACAGGAAGCAGGAATAAGACGTAGCACACTCCATTTCTTCTCTCCAATAAACACTGCTTAGAATTTCATCTAATCTGTGAGAATAAACATATTCAAGGCTTTTCTCTGAACATTTGATCTCAGTGACTAGAGCAGTTAATTTTAATATTCTTTTATCCCTCAGTGCTTTTCTGCTGAATGCTGCAGTGTCAGCTTTGCATGTCTTGTGCTCCAAGACGTAACTTGAAGACCAAATCCTGAGGTCTTTGCTCAGATTAAATCCTACACATTTTAACAGGGTATTGGCTTTAGAAATACTGCTAGGCTTGGCATTGTAACTGCTGCTGAGTTAACAATTATGGAAAGAGTTAAAGAACCTATCACTAAGGTGATGACTGTTGCTTAAGGGAGTCTTAACCTATGCTAAGCTAAATTCCTCACAAGGCAATTTGAATTGATGTGCTTTTATAACCACTTAGTCAGAAATGAATACATAATACACTGGCACAAAAATGTCCATCCCACCCGGAGGTTGGCAGGTATCCCTGTGTTTTGAGGTAATCAATTTTTTATGAACTGTCTGTCTCATTTCTAATTGAAATTAAAGGAATGGTTTTATGGTCCCTTTTAAAGTTTTTTCTAAGCTGATTGGCTGCCTTTTAGCATTACGAACACTGTGTTTGGGGGATGTAGCAGGAATTCTTTTAACGGGCTGTTGCAGCGAATGGCTGAAGGTTTAGAAGGTCTGACATTTTTTCTTTTAATGCTCTCCAAAAAGATGCACACCACAACTGCCCTCTGTTTTCCCATGTTTTCCTATGGTAGGTTCACCATTCTCTATGTCCTTCACAAAATTTTTATTGGTTTTTCTGTTAATAATGTCAAGTTCCTTTTCAGGCAATGATGTACTGAAGGATCAGAATACTTACATAGGCAGAAGTTATTAATATAGAGTCTCTCTGGAGAATGAGCATGGAGCTTCAAATTCACATAGGGGACAGCAGATCTTTCTCTCTTTTCTGTATGTACCTCAATTATGTATCTTCAGCCTTGTCTGGGGCCTTGTGATTGTTGCTTTCTTCTAAATATTTGCCTTTCTACTGCTACTTTTTAATGGAAATACAGGAGACTGGGGAAATCTGGGTCTGTGATAGCTTTTCCTCTGGATTTATTGTTAGAACAGGTACTCTTGCCTTTGCTTTTCCATCTATAAAATGGGAAAACTAGTGGTCAGCTTCCCAAAAGCTATTGCTAGACTTAAGCAACTAATGCTGTCAATTACTAGAGACAGTGACTAAAAGACAATCAGTTGCTAAGTGCTGCATAGCTATTGATCTCTAGGCCAGGTTCTTCAAGGAGCTGAGCACTCAGCAGTTGTTGTCTCCTTCCATTTCAACTCCTAAAGGAAATGCCAAAATAATCAAAACTTCAGCTGGAGGCCTACTGCTTCAGGAAATCTAGTCATCTGATTTGGAGATGCATGTGGGCAACTGAGGAGTTCTGAATATCTGGCCCTTAACGGCTATATTTAAGGTTGGTGCATCCTTCTTGGACAACTGGCATATTAAGCATTTTGAAACGCTCTGCTTTCATTTTATTCTGAAAAACAATGTTTAAAATACAAGGCTTGAAATATATTTCCTTCTCATTTTGCTGTCTGGGAGACCAAACTCTCTTATTTATGAACTGAACAGGCAATTACAGCCTGCAGTTCCCCACCCAGTTCTACCAATATGCCTGCATCCTGACCTGAGAGGTAGGAAGTAGTTGGCTCTTTATGCCCAATCAGTCCTTGGCCTCTCTCAGCTGTCAAGAAGCAGTTTTTCTCATGCAATGCTGCCAACTAGTAACCAAATTGAAGCAATTCAATGGTTTTGCACATGTATCGTATGATAAAGACTTTAGATTGTCAAGTGAAAGTCTCCAGAACCATTAACAACATTTTGAACTACTCGACATCCCTCAAAATAACTTTGAAGTCTTTTGTCGGGCAGCTTATTGTGTCTTAGTCTTCCCCTTTTAAAACCAAAGCACAGAACTGTGTTGTATGGCCACTGCTACAAGCATTTGGAAATCAGTTGCCATGCATAACTCGCTCTATCTGTAGTGTATTTATATATAAATGCTGTTTCAAAAGATCAGATTTCTTCTTCTTCTTGGTTTTGCTGTTGCAAATGGAGTGAGTCAGATGAATATATAACGTGGGACTGTAACCACTAGTGGGCTCTTGCTTGGATTAGCTTTGAAGTTGTTTGCATTTGTTTTGTTTTGGAAAAAATGTACATTCCAAGTGATCAAAACCTCAAATATTTTTTAGGAAGAGCCTTTGTTACGCCTGTCCTCAGTTGTGAAAGCACTTCATGCTTTCATAAAAATGATCTATAAGAATGAACTATGAAAGCTATGACTGATGCTGAGAAAGGAGAACAAGTTAAACTTGTTCTTAAAAACTCCCCCATTCTTCTGGGAACTTAGGACCATTGCATAACATATAGGAAGATATATAGTAGTATATATGCTGCTATATTACCTAGATACAGTGGAATGAAAGGACGTCCTATCCTTTTTTTTTTCTTTTAATTTCTTGTATTCTAAAACACGTTTTTTGGTGAGAGATTTATATGGACTATAGAGACTCACCACTCTGTTGGCAAGACTGTTTCTTCCTATATTTAATCTTCCTTAAAACTGCTCAAATTGTTATAATAGGCATGTCTGTTACATTAATTTTGAGTGCTGAGGAAAGGGCAGCTGCTTTAACAGTTGTCTCTTCTGTTACAGTCTTATCAGAGGAGCTATAAAAGTATGGATGTCTTTCTGTATGCATGATTTTATAATCATGAATAAGCTTTGTGCTGCATTGATTCCTGAGAAAATGAAAATTGCCACCATAGGGCTCAGTGTTGTCAAAAGCATGTGTGTACATGCGCATACAGGCACGTGGTAGACGAGAGAGAGTTGCTGCAAATGCACCTAGTAAGTCTTCCTATATACATAATATGTCCTTTAGGTGGTGCCATTGTGTTTTTTTAAGATAAGCTTGCACACTCAAGAAAGTGTAAGACACAGTGACAGAAAGTATGTGGTGCACAATACATACTTATACCCTAAGTTCCTAGGAAGCATCTGAGTGTACAGAGCCATCCCCACGTAGAGGATGCAATGTTGCTAGAGTAAATACGGAGCGGCTGGTGTCAACAATGAAGAAAGCAAAAGCTGAAAGGAGAATGGCAACTTAAAATAGCCAGAAAGCATTCTGAGAGACAGTTTGGTTTTTAAATGTTAATGTCAGTGAGGAAGGAAAAGTGAAAAAGTGGATGGAAAGATATGCAGCTATTAGCAATGCATGTGATCTGTGGAGGCTGAATTTGAGCTGCCAGGCAATGCTAAACCTATCCAAAAAGTAAAGTGTTTGGATACGTCAACTGGGTTCACGTGGCTCTTGGTTGATGATGAATCATGAGGAATCTTAGAAATATGCACAGAGAATGTCTAGGGTGGGTCTCAAAGCAAAAGTGAAGTATATTTTGTCCATGTTTTGTTGCTAAGTGGGCAGGCAGTGTTGCCTCATGGCAGGGGCAGGGAAGGAGCAGGGAAAGCAGGAGACCGAATGCCTGGTTTCATGGCCCTGGCTGGCCAGTTGCTCACTGTGCCTTTTTTTAAAATACATGTTCTAAACTGTGCTTCAGTGTGCAGCAGTGTTGTTGGACTTAATAATTTAATGTGTCTTAGATGCTTTGAGAATGTTGGATTAATGGGAACACATACATACAAAGCATTGCTGTTGTTGTTTACTTATTGTTTAGATGATGTTTTCTTAAAAATCAAGGCACCCCCTGTCCCATGTTTTCTCACTACATACAGGTCAGAAAAGCACAAAAGGTACTGTATGTCTGAAACGTTTCCAGCAGCTTCCCTGGACCTGCTTCCAAAGCTCATTGAAATCTTGTTAACAGAACACTCTACCTCCCTCTGATACCTCACACTGCAAAACAGCTTTGAAGGCCTAGACTGAATAATGAAGGAAACAAGGGCATCTGGGGTCCATTATTTACCCCATTTCATAAGGCGCTTCTACAAAGTCTGCTGCCTGCCTTTTCAGATCCATGACAGAAATAAATACAAAGCCTGGAAAGAGCGAGCAAGTCAGTCTGCTGCCCTCTCCACTGCCCCCCTCCCCTTTTCTTCCTGTTTCACAGGACACATTTGTTTCATCTCAGCTAAATGTACTTCCCTCTCTGTCCAAGATACTGGTTCTTTCCCCTTCACAGATTGTTTATTCCAAGGAACTCCCTTTTGCTTGGGAAGACATCTCAAACACCTTTGGATGTTTCTAAAGAAGATTGGTGTGAAGCTACTCAGAGGTTTTTTGGTTTTTTTTGGTCATGCATTAGGAAAACACATGTGAAATGTCAGTAAAGCGATTCCCATCTCAGTGTGCTAATTCACAGGAGCGTATTTTAAAGTAATGGGAGTAATCTGAAATGTTAATGTATCCAGAAGGCTGGAGCTGTTGCAGAGGGAGCAAGTTGTGGCAATTTTTGTAAATTCTAGAGTGCCTGAGCGTTTTTAAAAGGGCTGGCCCAAAATGCCTCTATATTTCTTGCGAAAATAAACCCTCTGCAAAGCTGACTTCCCACTGAAAATGTTTCAGAATGCTCAGTCAACACTAGAGCACTTTCTCTAGGCACTTAGCATGGCTAGTATAGGTGAAGTATCAGGGTGGCTACACAGTCACAGAGGAACTGTAAGTTGCAAACAATTTCACAATTTTTTGCTATGATTTTTTTTTTTGACTAGATGATGATTTATACTAACTTGTTAGCTGCCCCAGTTTCATGTAGTCCGTCTGTATAAATATTTGCACCTGTGGCTTCTATCCACAAACTTTCAAGGGATTATTGAGGGGGGCAATTATTTACGAGGTAAACCCTGCCCTTTGCAAGAACTATCACTTAAGCTCCATAGACTTTTTTTTATTTACTCAGATAGGACATCTCCGTTATATGCTGTTTCCACTTTGAATTAGTTGAACTGACTGTTCCAAATTAAGTTCATTTCTTAAGTAAATGAATGTTTGCAATCCATCTGAGATGGACTTTTCTTTTTGCAACAATTTGGAAATTGCAATAATGTTATTAATGTGTCAAAAGAGGATGGAAAAAAATAGGAGAGCATTGGATAAGTAGTTATTTAGTAATTTCCTAAAACTAGTTCTAGTAATAATTTATTTATACTAAATGATGGCTCAGGTCTAAAAAAGATACCTAGACAGTGTACATCCTGTATTTTAGGGCTGTTACAGCCTCTCCTGTTCAGTCTCAGCTATTGAAGCCCTTTCAAAATGAGATAAGGTTTGTGTTTCAATCTCCCTGCCTATTGTTCAATGAGTAAATGATCTTGTGTTCTTTAGGCTGGGATCAACTTTACTGGACCTTATGTGCCTGAAATGTCATCCAGAATTAATCTCTAAGGTGCAGATGCTGTTGCTGACTTCTTTTAAACGCACAAAGCTTCTTCCTGGTTATATTTATAAAACTTATGGGTGACATTTTTTCCTCTCGGAGAAAATGATAAATCTTGGAGTTCACCAGCATGTGTTTCACGGCCAGTTACCAACCTGTGATCATGTGCATATCATCTAAATAAGAGACAGAAAAATCTCCCAGAAACAGCATGAGTACCATTTATCTTTCTACCATAATAATTTTAGGTTTTGCCAACAAAGTATCTCACAGGATATTTAGCTGACAGCCCACACCACCAGCCTCTGCTGAATCATTGTCATATTACATGTGCCATTCCTTTTTTTTTTTTTTTAGTATTAGAGAGCATGTTACTTTGCCACTAAAGTAACTGCAAGGCAAAATAATGAGTCATTCCTTTCAAAAAGCAAACTGCAGTTTATGCTTAATTCAACCATAACATCTCTTAGTTTTATGTCAAGCCTCTAAGGTGCTAAATAAAGGTTTACCTGTTTTCAGCAACATGCTACCCACCAGGCGCTCTTTCTTTGTAACAACAAGCTCCAAAGAGAACCCAAAAAAGGTTAACGCTTTCTGCCAAACGGTACTCTGCATTCTACTGCCTAGGTTTCTCGCACAAAGAGAGTAGTGGAAGATTACCAAATACCTGTTCTTAATCAAAAGCTTTTTGTTGTACCTTTGCTACTATTTTGGAGGTATGTGTGAAGGCTATTCATTGCTTGAGCAATGCAAGGTGGATTTAAGACATTGTTAGTCCATTTCTTGCCACAGAAGTTAGAAGAATGCCACAGGCTGCAGAAGCAAAAAATGGGCACTTAAAGGTTAGCAAGTTTGACTTGGACACAGTACAGGGGACTATAATAATCTCTGTTCTGAGTGCAACCTCCTTTCATATTTGCAGGGCAATTTAGCTTGTTTTCACCACGCTTCTTACGGAGTAAAGAGGGTATATGAAAACCAGCTACGGATTATATGCAAAGCTCTGGAAATGCCAAGCATCATCCCATTGATCAAAACCTGGCAGATAGCACAGACAGTCAAATCAAGAAGGTGGTTGCAGTCTAGCTCTAATGACAAACCTCTTGCTGGTCTGACTTCTCTACATACCTCCTTGGGTACAGCACTTCCTTGTTAAGCTGAACCTATGCGGTGGTGAGTACCGCATACTATTATGTGCTTTGTAGGCATCACTGCCTTATTACCTGGTAGCTGCAGTTGCTAGACTTTGAAACCAGTAGGTTAACTAATTCCTAAGGGAGCTAAAGCTATGTGGTATCCTGCTGTCTCTCAGCTTTGGAGCCGCTGAGCATACATGTGCTACGTTCTGTATTAGCTTGGATTTCCCCGCAGCTCACAGCTTTGTTTTGATCTTCATTGCCCACTTCCTCTCACATTAGTTCCCTGTGCTTTTTGTCTGTTTAATCTCAGTTTCTGAAATAACTTGGCCTTTCTTGATGGATTTCAGGATGATCCTTGTGTGTTTCCTCATACTTGCTATTGTCCTTCTTGTCCGCTGTCCACTTGTTTCTTTCTGCTCTATTCATTTTAAATTAACTTCATAGTTGTTGCAGTTTGAGCCTGCTTTACAGAAAAGAGGGTAATGGGCTACTTCCAAAGGTGCTGAGAGTTGTACAGTTTTCAGTTGTGTCCATAATTCATTCTGCTTAAAGATAGGGTGTAAAATGAATGAAGAATAGGTACAGCCCTAAAATGTTATGACAGTTATCTATCTTGCTTTGAGGTACTCGGGTAGGAACAGCAATACTATCGATTACTGTGGTCAGAGAACACTGCTAAAAACTCATCTATTCTAAATCCCTGCCTTGGGAATTAACTCTCCCTGTGGTGTAGTTAAATTGTTCAATCTATTAGTCTCAATTTTCTTCCTTGTTAAATGGAGGTCATACTAATTGCTTAGTTATCTCATGGAGTGTTGTGGGGGCTAATTAGTGCTTGGAAATGAAAAGATGTTGTTTAAACACCACAGGGACCAAGGGAGGAAACAGTGAAGTTGGCTGGATTCATCCCAAAAGTGATGGCTCCATCATACTTACCTGAATGTTCTTCTGTGCCCTTTCATCTTGGGAGACACTTGGCTTGCCAGCTTGCTTACAAATCTCAGTGTGCACCAATACAGGTGGAAGGATGGCGGGGGGAGAACTGCGGGAGAATTTAGTGGAGCGGGCAGAAGAAAGGAGGAGTTTAGTCATCTGTCAAATTAGTAATACACAGTGTGGTCTGAACTGTTGTACATCCTCCTCCTTTCACAGCACACCTGATTTGGCCCTGCCATGGTGATATGTGGTTTTTAAAAAATAAAAATTAGAAGCTGCAACAATGACACAAGCTGTTACTGGAGCTATTTTTAAACTCTCTTGACCTTCTACTTCATGATTTGTCTGCCCCTTTCCTTTTATTTCAGCCTTCTGCATCTTTCCTTACCACATACATTGTGGTACCACAGTACATTAACCTGTCCTTACAGTTTCACTAGCCTTTTGTCCATGTCCTATTCTTCATCCTCCTTCTAGCATTTTCCACTTCTAAGCTACAGTTTTATCTTGTGACTCCAGTCATCCTGCAGGTCCTCATGCCTCCATCTCCCATTTACCTTGCATAGTTATATAGTGTGATGTATTCATCATGCACCCCCTGATCTGTTGTTTGCCCAGTGGTTCAGGCTTGCCAAGATAACATCTGATTATTGCAGACTTTGAGACATTGGGTGCAGGATTATTTAGGTAGCTGAATGATTAATGAGCCAGGCTCACAACCACATCTTGTTAAGACTGAGTTTATCAAATCCATAAGGGAGTTGCTCAAATCCACTATTGTGGATCATTTTTCCTTCCTCAGAAAAACATCCGCTCTCTCCTTGTTGCTAAAATATTTATTGCCTGGTCATAGCCTACCTGGTCCCTTGCATCTTCTTGGTCTGCTTTAATGGCCAATTTCATCATTATGGCTGTGTCCCCCTCTTGAATTATTGTGACTTTTTTTTTCCTCATCTTTACCACAGGAAGACCTACAATATCTTGGTCTAGTTATAGTCATTTCTAGTTACCTTTCAAATCTTCTCAGGCCCATTTCATTGCTTTCCCTTTTGCTGTGGTCTCCGTCTCCTCATTCCACCCTCCTTCTAGTGCCTGTCATGGCTCGCAAGCTGCCTTGTCTCTTCTCTGTAAATTTTTCTCTTTTTAGTACCGCCTTGGAACCAATACCTTTTTGAGGTTTTTTTTTTCCTCCTATTTCATTACTCACCAGTAATCTCCACCGGCTTCTTTCTCCAAATTCCTGTGGTGTGATTTGTCTTTTATTCTGTAATAAACCCTTGCTCATGTAAGTGGTTCTAGTAAATGTCATCTCCACAGCCTGCAAAGTCCTGATGCAAAGAACTGATTTTGCAACATGTGTGCACATATAAAGTGACTGTGTACATAATTTGCAGGTCCTGGCCTGTATAATATTCTTAAATATATGGGCCTAAGCACAGTCTTATGCCTGCCCACCAGCTGTGATTCTTCTGAGCATTTATTAATGGTTTGAATTCATCGCATGTGACAGTGCCCTTTAGTTCTAAGGTCCTTGTCCTGGTTGTCTATGCTTGAGGTAACATGCTCTTAACTGTGTGAAAGGAACCATAAACTCAACGGTGTTACCATCATAAACTTTTTCGCAGTGTATTTGTATAAAGATGGTGTGCACAATAAAGGGAGGCTATAGGATAATTATGGGCCAGAAATAATGAGAGCGCTGACTCGCACAGGTCACAGAGTCCCTGTGAATCTGTGGGGGGAATCGTGTAGATGCTCAGCAGTATGAGGAATATTGTGCAAAGCAACCAAATATCACGATGTGAAACAATACCTGTATCTGCAAGCTGTGAAGTGTTACAAATAATTGTATTATAGCTAACAGCAGTTACCTGCAGCGAGTAGGAATCTTGTGTCCATAATGAGTTTAAGCAGGTATGTGTAGTAAGCAGGTGTTTTCCTATAGGCACATCTCACATGCAAGCATGTGTTACTAGATGTACCACAGATCTGACATTCTTCTTAGTGAGCTTGGGAGAAGAATGAGGTGGAAAAGGGAGGGGGAGCAGAAACCAATCAAAGAAAGCAATACTTTTTATCAATCATATTTGATGCTATTCTTTCTCTCTCTTTCATCACTTTGATCTCTCAAATAAAACTGATACTTTGGCCACTTTCCAAACCCTTAGCTTTGCAGTCGGAGAGGGCTCTGGGTTAGCTGCTGAGGGTATGTGTTTGCAATTATGCATTTGAAAGTATTTTCCCCTCCGCTGAGATAACATTCTTTTTGTGTTACCACACACTTCTGCTGTCTCGTTTTTCTTCTCCCATGGCACTGCAGGCTGAAAGGCCTCACTGCGTTCCCCCTCCTCCCCCGATCTTTGCAACTGATATCTGAATAAAATACTTTACTCTGCTGGTGTTTAACCTGCTGAGCCTTTCACTTTCTAGCTGTGAGACAGACAAAAAGGGTTTCGTGCAGAAACATCCTGGCAGTTTATTTCTTAATATGCCTCCAAGGTAAGGCGAGATTGAACAGGGGTGGGAAAATTTATACTGATGTTAAAGATCTTCAGTGTTTTATTTATAGATTAACATTCACTAAGAACAGCTTTACATTTAATTTTCCAGCCAATATTTTTCCATACAAGAGAACAAATTTGAAAGCTCTTCTTTATTGTTTATCTGGCTGTTGTTCAGTGGATAAGTCTGTAGGAATAATGATCTGTCTTTTCTAGGTTAGACAGATTTTTAAAAATTTTTTTTAGCTGATACATTTTGTCTTCACAGTAATGAATATATGGAATTATGTTAATAATTATTTGTGCAAGAAGATAGGCTCTTTTGTATCCCCTGACAAACAGCCAAGCTTCTTGAGTTGAACAGCAAAATTATGTGTGACCCTATGAGCCCTTTACACTGCAACCTGTTCTACTGCACTTGAGCAAGTCCAAGGTCACACAAATCATCGTGGTCCAAGAAGGAAATACTATTTCTTAAAAAAACATATTGCATTCAGTATCAACACGAAACATTCTACAGGTGTAATTTAAGCCTTATATATGGAATATAGCATTCAGTAGGCTTAAAGTGATTTGGGTCAATAAGAATTTGAACACTAGTATCTTAGGTCCGGGGTAGCAGACGGACATATTTCATTCTAAGTCTCTGAAAATTAAACATGTGGGGTCCAATCCTAGAGTAATCCTTCCCTCCCACTGGCTTCGAAAGTTGCTTATATGCGCTCTCTCCCTTTCATACATGTGCGTGTGCTTGCAGCCACATGCACCCACACATGGGATTTTAAAAGAGTAGCAGCTTCAGAGAGAGATGTGTCCTGTTTGTTTCTGTCTCGCAAAAAAGAATCCTGTAGGATGGCGCTTGGAGAGTGGAATTGTTTCAGGTGCTTAGCACTGAAAGGCCTGAGCATTTCCTGGTTAGGCTAAAGCTGAAACCTTTTGGAAATCTTTGTGTTTTAATGGGAAGCAAGGAAGTTTTTTGCAGGCCTGCAGGTACCTGGGATGGGATATAGACTTCTCCGTTCTTTCGTTTTGTGAAGAACTGAGTGAGGGGCTTAAAGTGCTGGGTGAAATAAAACTACTAGTCCAAATGAAGTTCCCACCTATATACCCTTAATGTTAACAGCAATGTGTATCCTAAGTGAGGGCAGGATTCTATAAACCTAACAACTAATGTCAAAACCTTATGCTAATTAATCTCAAGGTTTTTTTGTTTGGGTTTTTTTGGGGGTTTTTTTGCATTATCAACTCTTTATTTTTCCCAGGTATCCACATATACCCTTACATCAAATTTTACATGGAAACCTTATAAAGGAAACATAAAAATTATTGGTTTAATGTAGTTCATGCAGACCAGCTTGGTATAAGGATTGTTCATATAATAGTCTTCATGACTTTGATGCAAACCCAGTAATTTAGGGTGGAAATATATATTTCAAAAAAAATCTAAATAAATGGCAAAATTAACTCTGAAATATTTGTTAGAACATGGTAAATGGCAGCTAATTTAAGTGTAAGCTTTTTTTCCTGGTCATCTTCTACTGTTTCACCCACGTTGTGGTATGCTTCATCACTACCAACATCTTATAAGTCTTATCTAGCTGAGTAAGACAAATGTTTGTCTAGTCAAAAAGGTGCTTCGGAGAACTAAGGATGAGCTGACTGGGGTCTTAGTGCCCGATCTTTGTGAGGTGCAGAATGTGTTCAGCAGCCACTGACGCTCACAAGAACGTATCCTGTTTCTACTGAAGTCCAGAGCTGGTCTTAATAGCCTTAAGGAAAGCACGAGGCTGAAAGGGAACTAATAGTGCTGAGTACTTGTCAGCATCTGATCTTAAAAGGTAAGCTTTTTGTGGACGAATATCTCTTGTTTTCAGTGTCATTCAGTCTTAGCTGAAAACGGAATACTGGATGGGTAGATAACTCTACAGATACCAGCCATTTTGAATTCGTATTTCACAGTGCTGGTTAGTCACATCTGCTAAAAGGCTTAGACTTGCTTTGCTGTAAATTGGTGTAGTCAAAGGAGTTACGCTGACTTACACAGGTGAAGGATCTGTCCTTATGCATGAACCTGCAACCTATTTCTGCCTGATCTCAGCACTACTGCAGTCACATTTACGGTATGCCACATGGTAAAGGACATGATGATGAGTATCACTGAGCCTCCCCTCCCCCTGTTTCTGACTAATGTCTTTTCAGTGTGGGAGCAGAATCCTGATACGCGTGACACAAGCAGAGTACGTGGGAATTAGTTCCATTAAAGCCATGCCATATGGCTCGCAGGGTGCTCTGTGATA
>NW_010552387.1:112708-138373 GCF_000687285.1 Phaethon lepturus | reverse complement strand
TTTCCCTATGGATGGGATCAGCACATATTCCCTGATTTGCACTCTTTTTTAGCGTATCAAACAGGGACAGACTTTTAATTAAAAATGACATCATCACGCTGCTGCTAGCTCGTTGCAGGCAGTCCACATATTAATGCTGCTTGTTTCAGTTTTCAATGATCCTATTATGAATTGTAACCTCATTACACAAACCTTGCTATACAGTGGAATTTCAAATGGGGTTTTGTGGTTTTTAGAACTTAAACAGCTAGAATAAGCACAAAGGCAGTTGCGGTCAGGCAGCTTCCTCTCTTACCACAGCAGTTGTGGGGATGCCATTCCAGTGACCACTGTTTCTACAATGAGTCAGTTTCATTTTTAACAATCTGACTCAGTTCTCTTCAAAGGGGGCAGCATGTTATTCCTGCATGATTTTTGTGTGCATGACTCTCTACAAAGGGGTCACTGCCAACTTAACCCCTTGGGATCCAGGCTCCAGGAGCAGCCTGGATTCTCTTGGTTGCTGGGAGGTGTGCTCCGTATACACCGCAGAATTTGGACAGCTGGGCATACGTCTGTTTTGCCAAACATGCCCTGTGTTTTCAGCTATGGTGTTAAGCACAACTACTTCCACCAGTGAGCCAATGCTCCGCTTTAGGTGAGCGCCACTGAGCCCTGCAACTTTGCCAAAAGCTCTTGCAAGGAAATTGAGGTTAAACCATTGCCTTTTGTAAATGCAAGCATGAAATGAAAGCGTATAGATGCTAAAAAGGGGGGGGGGGGGGGGGAAGTTAGCCAGTGGCAAGAGAGAGTCCAGTTGTTTCTGTGCATGGTGCGTTATGAATCTGCAAACCCCTGTGAATAATTGCCAGTCACCTTCTAGAATCAATGATTAAGTAAATAGGAGTTTATGGAAGTTCAAGCTTTAGCCGGCATTCAGCTGCAAGCTCTTAAAGCTCATTCATGTAAACTTTACAAACAAGGAATGCAGCAGTTTTCAACCTTAATGAAATATAAGAATGTCTTTTTCGTTCTGTATGACTCACAGTTTCATTTTGAAGTTTTTGAGCTTCTCTTAAGGTTATGGAGTGGTCAAGCGAAGCGGAACAGGGTTTTTGAAATCAGGAAGCCTGGGCGCTGTTTCATTCAGAAAAAAAAGGGAGAGAGCGAGAGAGGGAGGGAGGAAAAAAAGCCCTATTCCTGTGTTTGATTGAAAAATAAAACTGCTGCTCTCAGTGAACCTTTGAAGTCCCCCAGCCCAGTAATTGTTTCACGACATTTGCAGCTTGAGGCAGCAAGAATGTTTGTGGTTGTTTTAAAGGCATCTGAGTGTGGATTCCATATGGTTTATTTTTATTTTGGTTTTTTCTAATTTTTTTTTCTTCCCCGCTTGGAGCCTCAAGTTCTTGTGCATTGCCCAATACCCGCTCCCAGCCTACTCTATTCCTGCATGAACTGTCTGTGAAAGAACTGAGTGGATGCATTGTAGCCCAAAGATTCAAGCGTGCTTAATTCGGACAAAATCTGTGAATGCCTGTTGAGGCAATAGTTGATTTTAGCTGTGCTTTATCGATACTATATTTGGAGTGTGACTTACTAGACAGCGTACAGTTTGCTTTCCTGAACAAAAGACCTCTTCATATGGCCTATACTTAAAGCATGATACTCCAAATGCTTACTATAGAGCATAGTGCTTGCTGTCATGCATTCAATAGGTAGTTTGCAGTAGGCCTGATAGTAAGCCGTTGGAGTCAAATAAAGGGCCTGATTCACCACTGTGTTCCTGCAGTCTTAGAGCAGTGAAACTGTTTTGTTCAGCGGAACAAGCTGAATAAATCCAAAAATTCTGAAAATATGTACTATAGAAACCAAAGAATTCTAAAGTCAATTAAAGATATATAAACTTGGAAGCATCAAGCATACTTGGAACTCTCCCTCGCCTCCCCCTGCAAAAGAATAGCCATTATATACCATACAATAGGTAACACTATATGCATTGACTATGTGTATTGACAGGGTCCAGTCCTAAGCTTGTTTATCAATGACAGTTTGCAAGTAGTCTTTTTTACTTTGCAAGACAAAATGCAAGAGGAAGTTACAACCAGCCAGATGCAGAGTTTGTAACTTGGGGTCAGTTGCTTCTGATAACAGCGGAACTCCTTCATTTACAATCAGACGACGTTATACTGAAGACCAGCATTAACCTTTTAGTCCAGTGTGGAACCAGTTGTAGCTATAGAGGAATTGAACCTAGTCTGTTTGGAAGAGGGAGTCAAACTAGAGGGCACTACAGGCTTCATCCAGAGCAGTGCTTCACTTCCTTTAAGTGACTAAATGACTTCCAGCTCTGTCTGATCTGCTTATCTGTGCAGTTACAGTTACTGGTATCACTGGGGTGAAAAAATCTGGTATCACTGGAAGAAAACAGTCCACAGAGCCCGAGAGCAGTTAGTACACAGGCTTTAATGTGAGAAACTTGCAAATGAAGGCTGCGCCTATGTTAGCGTATAGTGCAACATGATAGGAGCAGATCTACAGAGCAAAATGGCTGGTGCCGAGGACCGAGCTGTCCACTTTGCAGGCATTTGACATTGGACTGGCTGTGGGTCGGACCTGTTTTGTGGGCTGAATGTCCATTATCGGTTGGAGAGCCTTAGTACCCTTCTAGTTTTGTTTTGGCTGAAAGGAAGTGAGTTCCTGCTTTTAGTCTGATGTGTGATGGGAATTAAAATGTGGCAACTGGGGACATTTGAAGGAGGACGTTCCTTCAAAAGCATGCTACCAACTTGAACTTGAAACACTAGTGCACATACACTTGAAAAGGCTGCAAGTCATTTTTGCTAATGACATTTTTACTGTGTATTTTCTTTAAGGGAAACGTTTGGGTGAATAAAGGATATGCATTTTCTAAGGGGGAGGATGTCACAGAGCTTATGTCTACTAGGAAATAGTACAGTGCTGGTCAATATTCCTCTTCTCCTGTGGTGTTACATTGTTGGAATGGCCCCTGGTATGATTTGGACCAGCTTGTGCTCTAGACAATCCCTCAGCAAGCCAGAGAGGTAAGAAGAGTCTGTGGGCTTTTCCTAGTAGGCAACTGGAAGTAGCCAACCTATTTTGGGCAGTAAAAAGGCTTAATAGTATTGGAGTGGCCAAAGTGTGCTAGCTGACGTACAGGCCAGGGAAGGAGTCCTGGTACTGTTTAGTGTGCAAATGTAGACGTAGCCTGAGTGACCATAAATATTATAAGAATGACTACTTACCATAATGAGTATCAGATGAATAAAATAGTCAGATATGTGTTAACTAAAGAGACATGAACATGAAAGTTCCTGAAACAAAAATGTTGTAAAAGCCAATTAATATTTAATATGATTAATGTCCTTTATTCATGGCTATCTGTTAGAGGGAGCTCTGCTGTTGTTTTATGCTTTCACAATACATATGCTGTTTATTACCTTCATTGTAGTCATGTTGTCTTATTTAGCGAGGTCTGGAAAATTTAATTACAAAATAGTGGAGGAGCCTCTCAGAAGGAATCAGATGATCCTCAGAATCAATAGCAATGGCTGGTCTCAAATGACAAGCCTCCACTGCAGTTAATGGTGCTTGGATGACTTTGGCCAACGAGCTAATTTCTAAGTGCAACCATGTCAGCTGCAAACCTAAACTGGAAAGAAAGGAAACTTTTAAGGGACAGCTTCCCCTTCCCCTTTTTTACACTAATGAGGGTTGTATAAGGGAGGTAAAGGAGGCAAGTGCAAGCTACAGTCATTGGAGCATGTGGAACATAAAAGCAGCTGGAAATCATTCCTGAGAAGTAGGAATATCTGGAGGGGTTAACCTGAGCTAAGCTTCATGCCACACTGCTAAACAATGAATAAGATATCTCCTTCAGACCTTGTTCTTTCAGCAGTTGTTACTGGAAGGTTGCGGTTACAGACACACAGCCTAAGAAATAGGTTAGCATAACAACAAAACAGGAACCAAGGCATAATTAATGGGACTAAATTACCATCAGAAGGTAAGCACTGGAGTTGTAACTCGAATTACAAAAACTGTTTGTCCCAATAGAAATAGAATATTTGTAATATTATAACTTGCTGAATGTAGAATGTGCTAGGAAAGAATGGATCCTGTTTTAAAGGTTTTCATTCTACTAATGCCAATCATTCACTTGCTATAAATTATTAATTGCATTAGCATCTGCAAAATGGGTATCCACAAGGGCTGAAGGGAGAAGTCTGGTGCAGCCACTGGGCGATCAAATGACTGGTGTTGACCTGTTGTGGCACTGCTGCAGAGGTACTAGTTCAGTGGGCTGATGTAGTCTTGGAGAGTAGGTTGGTTTGCTGAAGACTTCTCCTGCTTACAGGGTGACAGTCTCATAGCTGTATGTCTGACCTTACGTCCAAAGGAAAAACACACATTTGTCCTATTCAGAAAGGTTTTGCAGTGGAATGACCTTTAAGATACGATCTCATCCTGAAGTCCTCTCCCTCCTTTTTTTTGAGGTGTAATGTTACTTTTATGTTCTGCATGGCTTGGAGTGAGCCAGCTGATAGGGAGCAATGCTTTAGAAAAGAGCCCTTGTAAGTCACATCCATTTTAATTGGTGTGGTTTAATTATTCTGCTGTACTCTAGGATAATCTAACTGCCCTGGAGAGTAGATCTCAAAAAGCTGTGGGGGCTCCATTGTGGTTGGGCAAGCTAGGAAATGTCTTATAAAAGGCACGCTGTATCTGACAAGACTAGACTACATTTGTTTGGCATTTTAAATTCCACTAATTTTTGCATGTCTTTGAATTAATTATTCTTCTTTCAACATCAAAGGGAAATAAAGGACATTTTTACTTTTAACAGTTTTGTGCTACAGTAATTATCGTATTGCTGCAATGGCAGGATTGCATGCTTCTTAGGCTTTTGAGATTATAAAAGGAAATGCAGCTAATTATAATTTGATAAAAATTACAGATTTAGTTCTTTACTTTCTTAGTGGTGTTTTCTCAAGGTGGGTCAAATCCCACCACTTATCAAGGTGCTAAGTTTCTAATGCCCATTGATTGCATCTGAAATTGATGGTGAGTTGAAGACACCTCCCAGAATCTGTCTTCGGTAATGCTTATTGACGACGTTTTGTTACGTGAGCATAAATGAGGACCTACAGAAATGGGTTTCAATGAAGGCCTTGGATTACAGAACTCCTGACTCTGATGAATTTTGGTTCTACATCCAAATGCTGTAGCTGATGACTTTCTCTAAAACTGGCCAGGCAGGATGTAAGCATTTTCTTTAGCGTGGGAAAGTTCATTTCTGTTCCAGTTCACCTTTTCACAGTTCGACCCCAGTTCTACTGAATGGCAATTTTTCACCCTTCAGAAACCATGATGATTCATTTATGTGAAACATTTTGATGAGCACTTAGATTTAAGATGATTCTTTTGAATTTCATGCTGCTCTCCATGCCTCAGTCTCTCTGCAGTCAGCATAACTATGTTATCCTTCTTCTCCAAATCCATTCATAAAATTTCCTTCTTTCAGTTAGCATTTCTGCATCAGGTTCTCTTAATCTTCTTATGAGAGCATTCCAAAACTCAACCTTTAGAAATTTGAGGAAAAACACCAACAATAGTGAAATGTTTTGTTGTTGTTGTTTTTTCTCCTGTGCATAATATGTTGATAGAATGAGTGAGAACTGTCATAATTTTGTCGTCTTTAAGTTTTCTATGGCACTTATTATATTTGTTCTGTAGTCCTCTATTCCAAGTTAAAGCAAAATTGATTAAGGAAAAAAAAATCCAGTTTCTAATCTAAGTATGTATCTGCAAGTTTTAGCAAATTAGGAGTGCTGAACAAGTTGTATATACAATGTAGATAAGTTACTTCTTATCGAATCTCACTTTTAATTCATTATTTGAAATAATATAGCAACCGCACTATTCAGGCATACCCATTTTATCCCTTGAAGCCTTCTTACAGAAGAAACCTAATCACTGTGATTACCCATTGCAGTTTAGGGGTGTCACCTGAGTTTCCCCTGCCCATTACTCAGCCTTTTGCCGTCTCTGGGAGGGCCATAACCTGATGTCCTTGCCAGAGATGGGTTTTACCTTATTACACAGACTGCTTCATTGGTTTCTGCATTTGAAAGCTCACCAGGCTATTTGGGGACTTGTTTGTTTTGATGTGAAGGGTTTGAGAGGGTAGGAGGCAGCAGATACTGGCTACCCTTTTCCTGACCTTGATCAACCTGTGTATGAGCAGGAGAGTCTGGGGCTTCCTGCCCCTGACAGCTGCACGCTGGACAGTAGCAAAAAGAATGATAGAGCTAGAGAAGTCCAGGGAAGGAAGTTTATGCAGCATGGAAGAGTCATATCCTGAGGAAATTGAATGGAGTATGTGTGTATAACTATATAGATAAATATAAACTTTTATTTTTAAAGAATTAAGAGCATTAAGTAGAAACAAGAATAGGTCTGAAGAGGTGAAAGATGCAAGCAACAATGGCAGTAAGCCCAGGGTCACTTTTTCTGAAGACAAGGAGATGAATTTTAAAGGAACAGGGAATTGTGACTATGGATGTTTTCTATGAAGTATTTTTAATTCTTTTGATCTGAAAGCAATTCAGAGCCATAAAGTTAAGCATACTACTGGTCTGTATCAACACTGGGTTTAATCAGTTTTGTTTCTTTTCTTCCGTACCCCCTTTTGGTGCGTCTGTAATCTCTAATTAACCCCCGAGCCTGCAGCTTGGCTCTGTGTAGAGCCCTCTGAACTTCAGGTGGGGCTGAGGTGCCTCCACATGGAAACACAGGAGAAGCAAGAAGGCAGAGTTCTCGTCGTACAGGTCATAACTCCCTGTGTATTTGTACAGCAGTTGGCATATGAGCAGTGAGGCTCTGAATGGCACATTTGGGCACTATGGGATCATCTTAATAACAATAGTAAGGATAAACAAGGGCATGCTATGAACTGATCTTAAAAGAAAGGGTTTTTTTGCTCTGTGAAAGCTGACAGGCTGTGTGACCAAGGGACAAAGCTTAGCCTCCTAGGGAAACAGTGAGGGGGAGCTGTCGCTGGAGCCTTTGCCAGCTGAGAGCTCTCTCCCATGCGTTCTTGTGTGTGCTAACTGCTGTTAGAGGAATGTGGTTGCTGCAGCTCTATCAAATAGGTCATGTGAATTTCAGCAGTAACCTATGATCTTCCTTCCTTTCATGGAGCATAGCTTGTCTTTCCCTCTGTCAGCGTTAGCTGCCTGAACTCTCTTACATCCTCCTTCCAAAGCACGGCATGAAGTCATCCTCTGTGCTTCTTCCTAAACACACAACACACACCTGCGTCTTGCATTCTGCAGCTGAGAAATGTCGCTAATGGCGTAACCGTTCGCTGGTACGGTGTATCACAGCATGCGTGTTGAGTTGATGTAGGAGGTCGGTAAACCAAATGTGGGTCTAGGGCAATCACAGGAGACATCGGACAGAAAATTATCGCATGTTTTGTGGTATAGAAAGTTAAGTCATATGCATATATGAAAAAGGGTGGGATGGAGACTGTCAAATGGAAAACAGGGGTCTAGACTGTGAAATAAAGGACGACATTGCCAGAAAATCTGTTTTGGCCATAATTATTGCAATTGTAACATGCTGTTTCTTTCACTGCCTGAGAATTTTTGAGTGTCTTCCCTAGCCCCAGGAGCTCTTGGAGGCTTCTGTGTGAAGAGTCCCCAAGAAACTCAAGATTCTGTCAGGCAGGAGTCAGCATTAGGTGGGTTTGTATACTCACACTCCGGCCTTTACTTTTAGCAGTTCTGACAGATAAAGAACAAAACTAAAATCACTGTAATCAGGAATCATATCCAGCTAGCAGTAGGAGTTTTATTCCTAATTTCAAGGAAATTTTTTATTATTACTCTTAGTAGCTTAGAGATTTCTTTTTTTCACAATGCTTGACCTGGGGTGGTATCATATGTGCTGTTGTTTCGGGATTGTATCACTGTCATTGACTATATTTTTATTATTCTTTCTGGACAACTGTGGGTAACAGGTTGTTTTCAGAATTTTGTTGTGGTGAAGCCAAAGAAAATTCTCCAGTGGCAATAGAGGGGGAATAACCATTTGAGGATAAGTTCAAGCCTGGTTTCAGCTGAACTGATGTAAATCATGAGGAAATATATTGAAACCAGTAGAGTTTATTCAATATAAGGCTATAAGGTAGGGTCATCGTCTTGGAGCAGCTGTGCACATGCCAAAAGACAATATGATCCGAGTATCTCTTACATTTTTTCAAAAACATTTGAAACTGTAAAAGTTCTCAGAGAAAACTGCTGAATGAAAATAATTTGAGGAAGGAAATCTGCAGTTATAAATTACAGAGCAATTTACTCCTCATGGTTCCTTTTCAATTATAAACACTTTTGACTATCTGGGGTATTCATTTCCAAGGATGCATTTTTCCCTGTCTGATAGATGGTTCTGAAATCTTAAAAGTGGAATATTACAAGTGGGTAGGCGTGGGAAGACAGTGAACTGGTTTTTAAGTGTGGAGGAACTGAAAAGGTTTTCAATAATTTTATATCATTTCGGCAACATTCTCTCTCTCTCTCTCAGGATGTCTAGGAATTAAAGAAAGGAAATATTTACGTTATAATTATATTTCTGTTTATTTAATTAAGTTATTAAGCAGATCTGGCATACAGAAGCAGCTCCCTTTAGTCCTAATTGTTTCTCCTAATGTTGCAATTACAGCATTATTGAAAGAATTCAGCAAAGAAAGGCCTGCAATCTCTGTCAGGATGCAGCAGGAGGGCTGGGGGGATTTGTTCCATGGGAAAGAGAGGCAGTGAAACGGATTGCTCAGCTGCCCCCTCTGAAACAACACAGCAAATCAGTTTTACAAAATGAGACAGAAGTCTGCTATGGGTGAGGGGGTGGGGAAGAACAGCTTCTACCCGAAAACTCTCTCCCTAGTTATTAAACAGTTTACATAGGTCTGCATACGAGGAGCTTTTTTTCCAGTCCTTCCACAAAGCTCTCTAGAATAATAATTTTGATGTCAGGGATATTTATATTAAGGCGGCCACAAAGCCACAGTCTACTTTCCATATACGTAACTTGAAGGGATCCATATATAAAGTTTCCATTAAAAAAAGCAGTGTGGTGCATTTAATGTTTGGGCTTAATTGCTATTTATTTATTTATTTGTTCGTTACTTTTACTGTTCACTGTTTTCTAAAGATCCTTTTCCCATTCAGGAAATCGTAGTAAAGATTGTGAGGATAAAGAGCAAAAGGAATATACAATTATGAGTGCCAAAGCATCCACACAAATGTGTTTATGCAGTATGTCACTTTTTTAAAAAAACAAATGTTCTTTTCTTGAATGGAGAGCTATTATATAAATATTTTTTTTTTAAATGGATTTTTTCAGTGCTTTTATGACTTCTGGGTTGTAGAATCAGATGTATGGGCTGCCTATCCTTCCTGGTGGCTTATTATCTCTGAAACCTAATAATACATACCTACCTGTCTGTGTCTCTGTTGTATTAGATGAAATAACTTAGTTATTTTCATACTGATACCAGAACTTCCCATGGATAATTCAAAGTTATTGAAGGCTACTGATTTAATGTTCTTCCCAACGTATCCTAAGGCACTGAAGAATTTCTCGTCATTTTTGTGGACGTATTCAACTGATGCTATTTACCAAATAGAAAAGATGCTTTTGAAAAGGTCCTTTTTTGGGTGGGAAGGTTAAAAAGATAAAAATCTCAAGAAAGTCTGTATGCAAAGAGCAAGACTTACAAACCCCTTTGAAAATTCTCTCTCTGTGGTTGACATGGGGATGAGGGAAGAGAGAGATTGGCACTGAGATATCTCCAGAAAAGTAGATGAAGGATTCAGAAATAGAAAAACTGCAGAACTGAATGAATAGGCATATAAGCATTTTCCCAAGAGGCAGCTCTGTTACTTTAGAGAAGAAACAAAGTTCTTTAACTTTTTTAAAAAACAGTTCCCTGTTCACAGAAGATGTACAGTCTTGTAAACATAGTATTTATCAATATTTCTTATGTCTTTTGAATCAAATGAGATTCGATAACCTCACAAATAAATAAACATCTCAAATGTAAAGAGGGAAATCCACAAAAATTAGCTTCTGGCGTTGTTTTCAGTGGCTCTGTGGAGAGTTCATTTAAAGAGCTGGAGAGCCTCTTTCACTGTCATGTTTATCCTATTTGCCAAAGGGAAGCAGTGGGAAAAAGCAGAGCGGCACTGACTCTCTGGGGAAATAGGACCTCTGTGTTTCGCCTCACTGTGGTGCCTCAACCCAGCCGAGTCCTGCTCCCTTCCCCCAAGCGAAGAGTAGTGAGCCCTGTTGTGCTGTTGGTTTTAAAACAGGAATCCAGTAGGAAGCCACTGATGGAGTCTGTTGACTATCGTCAGTGACGTGGGGTTTTTTCCATACTTGTTATGCTTGTTCACGTACTGGACCAAGGGTATGTGAAGTAGGGTTCCACAAAGGATTGGTAAAATGGTTTTCCTGATACTCAGCCAGGTGGCCAACAGAGCCATAGCCTGCAGAAAGACATGGTGGCACATAGCAGAGCCACATCATGGAGTAATCGTGGAGGACAGAGGATTAGGCCCACCTCTGCTGACAGTGAATGCCTCTTTCACTTCTCTGAAATCCACTTTCCAGGTATAGCACGTAGTGTTATTGGTATCACATGTAAACGCATATCCAGTTATACTCTGGTGTTATAGGCAGCCTCAAGGTGCGGGTGATGCTTCAATAGCACTGGCTTGGCTTGCCTTCGCTGTCTCCTGGCATGGGGAGGCTGGGCTGGGGCAGGCTATTTTCTGCTGACCCCACATGGTGGGAGTCGATCCACACTCCCCCTTTGACTTGGCCGGGTTGAGGGTGGTGGAGCCAACTGCTGTGCCCATTCCCTCCCCTCAGAGTTTAGTGCCTAGCATCTGTTTGTTAAAACATCTTGGCATCTGTAATCATATGCAGATTAAAACTCAGGCAAGATATAAAACCAGCAGTGAAAATCATCATAAAACCATGTGTTAACTTTGTGAAGTGCCACACAGTGCTCAAACCTGAAGAGGCCTTTAGCTTTTTCCCAACTAAGAAGCTTGGGCCAAGTACTGCACCTTCCTCGGGCTCTAGATCCTACAGTCCATAAGGAATGCAATGGTATGGAGAGGTAATTGGAAACTTAGAGTGGTAAGTGCAATTGCATTCTTTTGGGACTGGGCTTTGCTTGCTTTTCCTGTTGTGGGACTTTTCAGTCACTTTAGGGTAAGCATAAGGGACTGGATCTAAGGGTTTCCCATTTATGCAGCTTTGCTGCCACCCAAGCTGACAGCTGCCCGTTTGGCTAAGAGTGTGGCATCTAATAGTAGGAGAAACTTCTTGTTCCAGCTGGCACTTTCTTATCTAACAGTCAGAGCTTTGTAAGTGTGGACAGCTGCAGTTTCAGAAATTGGCTCTATCTGTATCAATTGGATTTGTGAAGTCAGTGAAAGGGCATGAGGCAGATTCATGGGATTTCCTGTTAGTATTAGTAAATGGAATCTACTGCAGAATTTTAAAAGAATAGGAGACTCAGTTGATGATGCTTAAACAAGGCCTGTGGTTAGGGAAGACTACCAAAAAGAAAAATCACTGGTCAGTGAATATGTTGGCCATGATGGGGAAGATTTCCAGAAATCTTAAATCATCTTGAAACAAATGCAAGGAATGGCTACAGTGTCTGTTTGTGCACCCTGGACGGTGAAGCGATCATTAGGAAGCAGGTGGTGTATTGAGCCGGACGGTCAGCCTGTGATGCAGCAACATTTCGGGTTTTAAAAAGTATGTGCAAAGAATGGCAGGAATGTGGAGGCTTGTAGGGGGTCAGCAGCAGCTCTGTCAAAACCTGTAAGCTCTCCTCCCACCTCCACCATTGGTTTGCTGCGTAGCCGTGAGCAAGTCGCATACCTTTTCTCTTTCTCAGTTTCCCAGCCTACAAATGGGTTTGATCATGCTGAAAGCGGGAGGAACTCTGCAAAGGCATGATGCAGTTATGTAACAGCACAGAAATAAAAGTGTCCGCTGAACTTCCACTCCCTCTTCTGCTCTTGTGGGATGGGGGAGGGAAGAAAGCACTCAAACATTTCTGTTTACTTCTTAACTATTTCCACGGGTACTATATAGGATTTCCCCAGGCTGTACCAGATGGGCTATGAGAGAAATTATTTGACTAAGTGTTTAACTTAGCTGGGGGTTTCCTAAGTTTCAAACTTAATATAATGTCAGCAGTTTGCAACAGTTTCTGTTCATATCTGCTTAGCTGGGCCTAAACTGCTGTAAACCCAGTACTGCAACACCAGCCATTATTCATACTGGTACAGATATTTTCCTGGTAATGAATGGGGACGACGACCAACTTTTGCATTTGTTATTTGAATGTCTGGCTGTGAGTAAGAAAGTCGTTTCACCTCCCATGAGATATGTGAAAATTTGCATGCAAAAGAGAGATTGCCTGTACCAAGACAGTCCTATGTTAATTCTACTTGGATGTTTAAAGTGTCAGTTTTTCCTACCTTCCATTATGCCTAAACCACGGCAGAGGTTCATCCTCCCTATCCAGGACAGCAGATCAGATGCGCATCTGCACCTGCCCCCTTTAGCAACAGTTTGGGCAAAGGTACAAAGCTATGAACGGCAGTGGCTGAAGAGCCAGTGGACATTTCATTCTCTTGGCTCTGCCCAGCAGGTGGGAGCAAGGCCTGGGTGGGAAGATGGCCCAGGTGGAAAGCCAACAGCAGAAGGGAGTAGTGTCTTCAAACTCTGGAGCGAGGTTTATTTTTATAGCTGGCATCTGTCAGAGCCCTTGCTTCATAAATTAGTGGTGAGGACAATCATTTGAGGGTGAGAAGATACCAGGTCTGGTCCCATGGCTGCATCTAAGTTTTATCCCCTGGTTCAGATGTAATGATAGGATCCTTTTTTTGTAAGATTTGAAGCCCATGAATGTTAGTAAGTTAGTAAGCAAAAGTCTCTTGTATCTGAAAGCTTGCTGCCAACAGTAATCATAGAGGGACCTGAAATTTTACTGATGTAATTCTACTTCTTTCTATCTATTGTTTCATTAATTTTACAGTACTGGCACTTCTTCTGAAACCACGTTATATAGCATGTGATTTTGCCTGGCTTGTTACTTCCTAACAAAATGACACAATTGCTTCAATGGGAAGTCACAACTCGTGTTTTGCCCGGCAGAACCCCAGCAGGCAGCTGGTGTGGCCCCTGTGGACCCAAGGTACATTGTTGATTTTTTTTTTTTTTCCCTAAATGCAATGTTGTGATTTCTTATGCATTGACATTATCAAATCCATCCTCTCCTGTCAATGCCACAGAGCTGTGAGACAAGTTTGCCTTTTGGTCTTTACACAGCAACAGAAATGGTACTTTTTATCACATGATTAAACAGTGCTGAGAATTTTAAAGAATATTAATCAGCAAGGAGGAAGTTACTATCAGCATATGTTTTGTTTTTTAAGAACTGGACAGTTTCATAGGACCATATGTTCCTTTTGCACCAGGCTGGTGTGTGCAAGTTTAAGATTTGCAAAAAGCAAGGTTAGGAAAGTGCTGTGCAGTGTTCCCAGGGCCAGTGGGAGATCATATAGAAAGAGTAGCCGTAAAACCTGTGGGGTGTAGAACCCTGAGCTTTCTGTTGTCTGCGTGATTAAGATGATTTTTTTTATGGAGGATATGAGCTTTTCCTTACAAAAAGTACAATGAAGGTGTCAGCACATACCTTTAAGCTGGACTGAAACCTTTTGGTCAACAACTGAAGCACAAAATCTTATCAGTATCAGCTGGATTTTCTCCATATGGGAGGCCTCCGACACACTTATATTTAGCATTGGTGACATAAATGTGATTACCATTTGTGTTGCATTTCTTGTGATAACCTAATCATATATAGAATTTCTCTAACCAATACTATCTGTACCATTGTCTGTACACTACCATTTTTCTCTTCAAGCTTTCTTTGGCACAATACCAAGCAGGAGGTTTCCCACTGTTTGGGCTTTCTAGGTTGCATTTGGGAGAAGTGAATATACTTTTCTTACAGCACAGTAGTATCAAGGCTGCAGTGCAGTGGGAAGACTCACTAAAAAGAGCAGCCACTTGCTGTCAGAGATCTTTATTTTAGAGTCATCAAAGCCAGAAGGCAGAAAGAGCAAAAGTCTATGTGTTTGGAGGGAAAGAGATAATGCACAGTCTTTGCGTGTCTACCTCTGTGCCTTGAAAAAAATGACAGCTGCTTGTGTGGATATTAGAAATCTAAACATGCAGCATATGGAAAAAAAAATAAAGGTTTTCTAGCTACATCAGTGATGGGCAGGTGGGTAGGAAGGGGTGCTTTGTATGCCACGTGCTACACATGGTCCAGCACTGCAAAACCTATATTCCGAACATACTTAAGTTTTGGGCAGGCTCTTTACATGCTTATCTTTCTTTCTTTGAAGATGTGTTAATCTATATCTAAAAGTATCCTAACCATATAGCTTCCAATCAGCAGGGGCCTCAGCACTCTTGGTTCCAGTTAGATTCAAGAGTTAAAGATGTGATTAAATTTTAGATCTATTTTGTTGCTCATAAACTTAAAGTTCAGAGCATGTGTAATTGTTCTGTTGGCTCCAGGGCAGGATGCTGAGCACCTATTACAATCAAGTTCCTAAAAACTTAAGATACCATTGCTTTCCGTGGGAAAGCGCTAGCTCTCTAGAAGACGTTACAAGACTAGCCCAAACTGTTCTTTCTATCCCAGGAGACAGCTCCAAAGATTGCGTGGGATCTGTCCTTGCCTACAACTGTATACTGAGACTTGCTACTCTGATCGCAGCTTGTGTAATTCTTGTGCTCGAAATTTTCCCTTTACTGGATAGGTTATCTTTTCTATTGTGTTTGAAATTTTAAAAAAGGGAGGAAATTGTCCAAATTTATTTGGAGGTAAATACAGAAACCAACCTCAGCTGTCAAGTTTACAGCTCTGACTTTTGAGAAAAATGTGGCTGAGATTTTGTTTGTAACAAAATTCAGAACATAATGCTTTTCATGTTTTGGGGAGACCTGGAGTGAGTATCTCATGTAGATCTAACATAAATCTAGCCACTGCTTAGATGGAGTTTGTGATATTATACAATGTATAGGAATAGATACTGACACTGATGCTGTAAGCCTGAGCTGAGCTGGCAGCCAGCCAAGTGACAGTCAAGCATCTGATGTTCTTTTATCCAGTAAAGCTTTTTTTTTTTTTTTTAATATGATTAGGGAAGCTCCTTTTTGCTACTTCTTTCCTCTGACTTAGTACAGCCCTTGGCTGTCTCCTGAGCTAAAAGCTGCAGCTAAACAGACTTTTTTCATGCTGAATAGCATGTCTCAACGTTTTCCTCTCAACCATCATGTAGGTCTAGTTGCATTGTTGATTCCCATTACATGTCTGCTGGGATGTAAATTATTTCAATTCCCCCACACCCCGCCCTTTGGTTCTTGTACTTTCAAGGGGTTTAATCCGTGAAGGGGACTACTTCAAAGCTCTCACAAGAAACTCATTTCTTGATGGATAGAAGGGCCAATAAAATGAAATTAGAGTTTTATCTCATTGTCTCTATAGGAATGAAGTATAATAATTATTTCAGGCAAATACATGTTGGAGACAATAATTAAGATCACTATCATGTCTTTAAGGACAAGCAGATTCTAAAATAAGCATTAGTAATGGGATTAAACATTATTGCAGTGCCCCGGATCTCAGCATTGCCAAAATGCCTAGCACATCTGAGTGGATGAAGTTTGCTCACTGGAGGAAAAAGGAACCAAAAAACAATTCTACATTTTACAGAACCTTTTTGGCTTGTGGCCCATTAAATAGCTGAGGCCCCAATTTGCAAAAAAGTCTTGGATGCCTGAAGGAAGTAGAAATGAAATGGAATTTAGTATGTGTGTCATCAGCGCAGTCCAGAAAGTCTGCTGCCTAATGGGTTAGGTGTCAGCATTTTTACCAGCTAAGTTCCCAGAGAATATTGCTCCTGAACAAAATTGTCAGCTTCTTACCAGGGCAGAGTGGTTTGCTATTTAAGCTTGTTTGGGATCAGCAAAGTAGGTGTCCCTGTCTCTAAGCCTCTGAAGGACTGCTGTAACAGGAGACTCAGTTAAATGTAAGCATCATGTAAAATATGCCACCTGTACAATATTTAGTCCAATCATATGGACTAAGGTTGTGACAAGGTGACCTTCGGTGCAGCAGCTTCCCAAGTAAACCTTGAAGATGGACAGTTTCTCTGTTTGAAAATTTGTTCTTTTCTTCTTTCTTTCTCCTTTTCTTTCTTCCTTTTTCTTAATCTGCCTGCATCAGTTGTCTGTGTGGGCTTTTGTCCATTCTGTTCCCTCATACAATTTCCTCCTGCCTGTTTTCGATGCCATTACTGTTTTAAGTCAGAGAGGGATTTTGGCCTGTTTCTGCATACGTTCATTTTTGTGTGGAAAAATGTTCAGATTGGGCCTCATTAATTTTATACTAATTAGCTGCTCAAAACTGAGAACCCTCCTGTAGAAAGGCAACAGGCTCTTGTGTTGTTAGTGCCTAACACTTAGTACACAAATTTGAACCATCTGGCTAGTGGTATTAGCTTTGATTTATGGTAATATATCTTCACCGTACCGAACACCTAGGGGTTTGATGTGAAATGAGAGAGGCTTCTGCAGTCTTGTTTTTCAGCTCTTACTGTCATTTTCTTTCTTTCTAATGGAAGTCAGTCACAGCTATGATAGCAGGTATAGCCTGTCTGCTTAAAATCTGGCTTTTTACTTTAGTGTTTTTTTATTTTTGGTTTTGTTCTAAATAAGAAATTTCCATGATTCTTAACAAAAAAAAAAACCTCTCAACAACCTTCCTGGCATGCTGGAAAATATAAAACTCCAGAGACTGAAGTTGTTTTCTAAATAGTTTGGGACAAAATAATTGCAAGTAGCAAGTGCTTTGTTGCCCATACCAGCCAACTCATCCTTACTGTGAGTTTTTCTTATTCAGCTAGATCTTCCAACAGGACAGAAATAAATAAATACTGCTAACCAGCTTGACCTGCTATCCCAATGTATTTAGTGATATTTTTTCCAAATAGTGTAAAACAAATATAAGTGGTAGCGGCAAGAAAAATTCTAATTTCAACACTGACATTAGTCAACAGAGCCCACTACCATGTCTAATATCTGGCTTGTTTAGAAGACAGATAGGGCTTAGGGGAAGGAGAAGAGCACAGACTGGACTGACTTGTTACAAAAGATAATATTCATTCAGTGGTTGTTCTGCATAGCTCTTTGGAATTAAACATAAAAAAAAAAAAAGAGGGAAATTAATTTGGCAGGTAGGAGAAGTCAGTGCACGGTAGCAGCTGGAACAGCCCAGCAAGGCCACAAAGCTGGACCTCCCCAGCTTCAGTTAGTTGAATTTCCCACTCCATTCTTAAACTCTGTTCTCTCTCCAAGGTGGTATTTGTTTTGGTTTCTCCTTTTAATGCTCCTTTCATAGCAGCCTGAGGACAACCAGGGGTTAGAGTCTCAATAGCCAAATTAATTGCCAAACAGGGCTCCTTGGGACTTCGGGCCAAGAGTAAAAATAACAGAAATACTTAGCACTTGCAGTATGTATCTCTGTGCTTCTTCAAAGCATGGTGCCAAAGGTGAGTGTGCCAAATAGTGTGTTGTTTCATCAGGATAACTATCTTTTCTCTGGAGGGGATTCTTCCATTTCTGTACCTAGGGGATAGAGTGGAAGTGGAACGAAGAGGAATAAAGTTCTAGGAATATGGGATCAGTCATGTATGCTGTGGGAAGTCAAAGGACAAGGTATAGTTTTGATTCATTAATAGGTAAGAGTGTGATATTTTGGCTTTAAACTCCATTCACAGTGAAAGCCGTAGTTGCTGATGCTCTAGTGGTAGTCCTTACAGCAAGATCAATCCTTACCTTGCTGGATCTGTTCACCTGTCCTACTGGTATCAGTTTCCCTCCAGTGTGTATAGAAATCATGGCTAATACCCACAAGACTAGGCTCAGTGACTGATGGTACAAGACTTCGACCATTAACAGTACAGTGGGACCATGCCGTCAAACTGGGAATGGTGCAGTAGCTGATTTGGTTTAACAAGCTGACCTGGCACATGTGGAACAAAGATTGTCAGGGCCACAAAGCAGGTTTTCTTGTGGTGTGTGTTGGTCTGGCAAACAACAAGGAATTGTTTTCTTTCAGTCTTTCTACTTAGCTTGGATACGAAACTTGAGTGAAACTATATAAAAGAGTTTCAAGTCAAAGTTCTTCTGGGACAATTTGTGATCATGTCAAATTGCATCCCTCTAAGATAAGTAGACTATAGAACAACTGTATAAATAAGTCCCCTTTTACATCCTATAAAAAGGATAGGCAGCTTAAAATTCTTTTTGGATAATCTGAAAATATTCTTTAAGAAAAGCCCAGGAATACCATTTTTTGTTAGATGGTGATTATTCATAGAAGTATGATAACTTCTCCTACAGCAACTGGTTTTAAGCTAGCCTGAAGGATGTATCAGCGAAAGGACCGGTATATTCAACTCTTGGAGTGGATAAACTGCAAGCAGACACCAAGATGTGACACTTGAGAGTCACAGTTCAGAGGCTGGCCTGCTTCAGGGCCAGCACTATGTAGGATTTCACCTGCTGTAATTTACAGATTGCTAATCCTGACTCCTGCTCAGTTTGAATGAAGGAATGGGGAACAACTGGCAGAGTTCAGGGGGTTTAATGTGCTTATGAATAGTGGCAGGAAAAGATCCCTTCCCATAGGAACAGAAGAAACATTCTGTTTCTCTTTTCCAACACTGCAAGATAGGAGTTTGGGCTTATACTTATGGCTGAATTGTCAGCACTGAAAAACTGTGTCTGTCTGCTGTGTGCCAGCCTATGTGAAATGAGATAGATGGTTTCAGTCCAGTTCCTGACAAACACATTTGCACTGGCCAAAATCCACAACCATTGATTTGTGCTTGTTACCTGTCATGTTAAGAGGGCCAGTGGCTGAATCAGAAGAGGAGAAAGAATCCTCTCTTCCCTTGAATAGTAAATGCTTCTTCTCGGTTTGGTGAAAATCTGTTCCATTTTAGAAATTTCTACATATACCATTCCCTCTGCTGTTTAGTATTTGTTCACATTTACAAGCCTCTGAAAAGGGGGAGAAGTTCATGCCAGAAAATACAATCAAGCAAGCAATAGTTGGAAGTTTCAGAAAGGGGTATGACAAAAAACCCCCAATCAATTCATCTTACTGTACTCAATGTGGTTATTTTTGCAAACATATGTAAAAAAGTATAAAATAATTATAGGATAGATAATTAAACTAGATCATACAGTTTGAGCTCATATAACAAATACCATAACATTCCAGTCAGTCCTTGAGGATAACCGAATCACATCTTCTGCACAAGCATCTTATCTTGAGCTGAAGATGTCAACATACAGGGAATTCTGTGTTTCCTTTGGAAGCTTGTTTCATTAGTTGATTGCCATTGTTAAAAAAGGGAAAACACATAACTTCTGCTTTTGCTTTATCTGGATTTAATTTTCAGTCATTCTGAAGAGCCTCTTTAGTATCCAGTTTCTTTTCGCTGTAAATATAATTATACTCCATAATCAAAGCACCTCTGATTTTTTTTTTTAATATTTTTTTTTCCCTATAACAGTACTATGCAGATTGAACTCCTTAACTCCCCCCACAAGGACGTTTTCTAAAGCTTGCTGGAGTTTTGGGGACTTCCCACTGGTATCAGTGGTTTTGAACAAGGCCTAGAAAATGGCACAAACAGGGCTATATGTGAATAAACTCTGTAGAGTCAGGTCCCTGATAAAAAGCAGCTGGCATCCTAATCTTTTGGTTTGGTATCAGATCTAAAGGAGCTGTTTAAGCAATGTATGCTGAAGAGAACTGAAAAGAGTTGGTTGTGCCTTTGAAGACACTAGGGATTTTAAGGGGGTGAAGTGGGGGAAAAATAGGGACAGCTGGAATTTGTTTTGTTGTTTTTTTTAATACAATTTAAGGTTTTTGTTTATTTTTTAATAGTGTGAATGTAACGCTCATGAAAACGCTCACTATACACCGAAATCTTCTATGAATCAACAAAACATGTACCAGCAGTACAAACTTCACCTTGCCTAAACAATGTATGTCTCAATTCCGACTTGAAAAGACCACCTGTAGGGGAAAAATGTTAGTTCGGTATCCAGGGGCCATTCATTCCTTTGCCACTTTGCTGAGACTGCCAATTAGTGCCAACTTGTGGTGGCAGATTTTGTGATGTAGACACATGTTCTCTGGAAAGTGGGCTGAGATATTCGACTCATTTCACATGGGGCACAAAGAATTATTTGCTCTGTGCTATACAAATGAGAATTGTCCAAAGCTTTCGTCTGTGTTAGCCTCTGTACGCTTACTGAGTGTAAATACAGGGGAAATTGGTGTTATTGCAAGGACAAATTAGCACCAGAACTGAGCTGTATTTTTTTAAATGTGCTGCTAATTGTGCCCAATTTGTGCTGGAGCACTCACTCAAATGCAAAAGCACAAAACCAACCTAACACATTTCAGGGTGCCAAAGAGAGCTTGCACTTTTCTCTTAGCAAATTATCCTTCTAGTTTCACACTGCAGCAAGTGCCAATTGGTCCCACTAAGACCTTTATCTAGAGTAATCAAATTAGCACTGCATGTTAGCAAATTAGGTTTCATTTACAATGGTTTATATTTGCTGCAGGTTTGAGCATTAAAAGAAAGCATTTTCTAAGTTTTACTTTAAAATTTCTTATATGAGTGACATTGATTCTATCTGTGACATTTAAAAAGAGTGAACTGCTGAAATGGAAGAAATGAGGCAAAATTGGTATGTTTGTATTTCACTTTCAGAGAAATGTGGATTAGGAATTGCAGCAGTTTCTAAACTTTAAGGTAGAACGGAGCAAGCCGGAAGACGTTTATTCTTGTTTTCCTAGTAGGTTCATTCTTCCCTTTGGTTCACAATGGGCCAAGTGTGTGCCACAGGTTATACCCAGGAAATCACTGGGGCTACATGGCTGCTACAGAGGGCAGGATCTGGCTCGATACAGCCATCAGGCACATCACAAAATTTGCTTGTGCCAAAAGGTATGCCACTGACTGGGTGGGAAATACAAACTCCTCCAAGTGTAGGAATGAGCAGGATTGCCAAAAGGAGAGAGGAGAAAAATCTTAGGCTAAACTCTTCCTGGCAGATACCCACAAAAGTCATCAGAGTTTTATCGGGGCTGAATTTCACCCACTGAAATTAATTAATTAATGTTTGTACCATCTGAAGATTAATAATGTAAATGTTAAGTGTTATTGAAAGGTCTGCTTCCAAGATTGTCTTCTGTTTGATGGTTGTGAAACTAGCCCAAAGCTGGATTATTCTTTATTTTATGAGACTGGTTGTGAGAAGGCAGAGAAGTGGGACAGTAGGCACTATTTAGTTGAAGGTTGTACAGAAGCACAAAAGCTGATCGTAGGGGATGCTTTAGCAAATCCTGTTGTAAAAGAAGGCAGAGGAGTTCCCCAGGCAGGTACAAACGAGGCTGTGTCCAGCAGTGCTGGCTGTGCTGGGGGTACGAGAAGTAGACTCACATTGGTTGCCTTATCCAATGACTTCAGGGCACCGTGGCCTGATTCGTCATATTTCATTGCCATTAGGTGCCAGAATTTATTTGGGCACAACATTCTGTAGGGTCTGTAAAGCGCACATGTAGAGACTGAGGAGCTTGGGTTTTGGTCCTAGTTTTGAGGTCTTGGCCCAGATCACTTGTTTCCTGATTCAATGCCTTAAGAAGTGTGTGCATATGTAATTTCTAGCTAGTGCTATAAAAGAATAAATCACTTGTAATGGGTTTCTGCAAATAACTTTATAACAATCGTGCTGTTCATCTGCTCTTCGAAGATCGGTATCTCTGAAGTATGCTTTTTTATTGCATCAGATGGCAATACACGATTCAACAAACAAGCTAGAGAGGTGGTAAGGAGGGCAAGACCGATGAGGCCGCACAGAACACCAAGTAAGCAGCGATCATACCTTGCTTATCAGCCATACAGTGGCATAGGATATCTATTGAGCACAGTAATCCAGAATAGCATCTGATTCAGGACGTCCCTGCACCGTTAATTTCCAGAAATTGGGAGGAAACCAGGGCAGGGAAAAAATCACTTTCTACATGCCCTGGTTTTTATACTCTTTGGCTAAGCATCCTCCAGCGACAACTGCTGGGGATGGGATATGGGGATACTTATAGCTTTTGTCTAACCCAGAATGGTCATTATGTTCTTAGAAGATACTATCGCTATCCTACTCTTGATTGCATCCACAGGAACCAAATCATATATGTAAAAACATATTGTGCAATTAAATAAGACCACAAGCTTTGAGGAACAGAATAAACACTAAGTTTGCTGAGCTGGATTTGGAATGAAAAAACATTTTTTCAGAACAGTCTCTGAAGTTAAGCCCCCTCCCTGAAGTTTATTGCATGAGCCGAGAGAGAGGGGCCATTCTTTCTAACAATGACCTTTCAGCTACTTTGATGCTAAAAATAAAAAATGTTTGATAGCTATCCAAGCAAAGAAGGTGAAAACAGTAATTTCCAGCTTTTCTAAAACTCTTTGGCTATATACATTTGACAAAAAAAAGGGTCACCAGCACATGAAGTCAGATCGTTTTTTCCAGCTTTGTATGCCTATAAACTCCCTTTCACTTCTTCTAAGCCTGGACAGTCAGAAATAGTAAGTCTACTGAAAAATTAACTGAACTGCCTGCTCATTAATAAACGTGCAGAGCAACACTATGTTTTCAGTAGACATAATGCCTATTGCTTATAGTTACTGAAGTTTATGGTTTGGCTAAATTTATTTTGTAGCTGCCAGAAGAGTGCCTAGCCTGAGGACAACAACAAGAATTCCTTTCTTAGCGTTGCCAGTCGCACGTTACCCTTTTAAGATAAGTCAGGGGAAAAAAAAAAAAAATCTCATGAAAGCATTTAGTCATTGATTTATAAAAGCATTTCTTCTGATCTGATTTTGCAGCACCAGTGACAGGGTTGAAATGGAACTGGCAAGGAGAGTTACTGGTGCTTTTCAGTTCCATGAGATGATGTGGGAAGAGTAAGCTATTAAACCAAACTGATCTGTTGCTTTTATCAGGTTTTGGAAAAAGGAATTCTTTCAACTGGAAATGCATTTATCATTTTCTTGAAAAACAGAATTCTAGAAATGGAAGTATTGGATGTCCTGCATTCAACTGATGTAGTGCTGTAACAGAGTTAAAAGTTCTGCTGTGTCTCATCTCATTACTCCCTGATGGGTGAGAATCCCCAGGAAGTGTTATTTCTAAAGACACACAGTGACCTCTGGATCCCTGCACCATCTCCCCTGGTCAGGCATGGAGATGGTTATCTGTGAAGGAGGACGAAGTCCTGTCCCAGAACCCTGTCCAAAGGAGACTGCCAGCATAATGCGTAGCAGGGATTATCTCCACAGTGTCCAAAATGTCAGCTTTTCTGTCTGAGGAAAAAAGTGTTATTGTTTTCTCTAGTGGGGGAAAAAAAATCCTCGTATTTTCCAGGCAACTCTATTTTAACAATTGCAACTTTTAGCGGTTTCTTTTATATACTTAGTTTTGTTAATATAATCAATGATATTGATGCTCTGAAGAATAGACCTATTTTATAGACCATACTACGTAACTTCATATAACAGACAGGCGGTGTGCGTGCTTCTCTTGCAAGTCTCCAGTTACTCTAGAGCAAGGCTTTTCCTGCCAGAGGAGTCCTGGCTGTTGCACTGAATTTTTGATAGGTCGGTGATGATAAATAACTTGTGCTGACTAGGATGGAGGCTATCACATTTACTTTTCCTTGTTATTGAGGAAGAATTTAAACCAAAGTCTCTGGGAGTAAACTGCTGTGTATTTACACTGCTACTAAGATTCCTTCTTCCAAATCTGGTGTCAGCAGCAGGAAGTGTAGCCAACATACTGATTTGTAAACACATTTCTCATCTCAAAAGGATTATATAGGGTCTCATCCTCTCTGTTGAAAATATACTGTGCCTTGGAATGAATGTTAATATGGAAAAACATGACTGCATCCCAGAAATATCTAATTGCCTCTGATAAATAGTATTTGCTTTTTGAATGCATTATGATGACAGATTCCTCCTTAAAGTTGAGGAAGATCAAACTCTCTACATAGGCCAAACGTAAAGCCTTGAATATTTTTCTTCACACATTTGTTACTGGATGCTAAGTTCTGAAGGAGCATGCTCAAGCATTGAAGAGGATAAGCAAAGTGTAACTAAAAAGGGATATTGTGCTCATGAATGAGGAAGGTTCAGACAATTTAGTGAGCATTTTAAGAGGTTTAGAATTAAAAAAAAAAAGTAGTAATTTTCAAAAATATGGATGAGAAGTAGTCTTTCAGCCACCTCACTAAGCTGCTCTGAGTTGATCTTGGGAAAAGGCTTCCTCTCTCCATTGACTGTAAAGGAAATATGGATAGGTACATTGTGTGTCCCTCTCTGCTGGCAACAAGAGTAGTTTTCTCAGACTGAAAAGTTCCTTTTTCAAACTGTTCACTTCAGTCACAGTCTAACTGGCTTTTTAAAATGAAATTTAGATGCCCAAATTGCTTGGATGACTAAGTTGTTTTTTTTTTTCTCTTTACTTTGACCTAGCCTGTTTTGTTCTGAGGACTCTTTGAAAGGTTGGACGACTAGCAGAATTAAAACAAGTCATTGCATTAGGGAAATGAAATCTCATTAAGAAGGCGGTTGTGATTCTCTAATCCCTCCCTGTGAGTCTTGCCTCTGAGCCAACGCTTGGGCTGACTGAAGTGATGAGGAGGCCAAACGGCACTACTCCCCAGCGCCGCAGTGATATGGAAGAACGTCCATAACTGTGGATCTGGACACACCGTTAGCTTGCTGCCGAGAAGCTGACACGTAAATAAATCTGCACCCTTGGGGTACCATACTTATATGCCCATATTCTGAATCTTAATTTTATTCCTGCTCTGATCCTCTGGTAACGATGTTGGACCGGCTTGTCTGGTGCTGGTTACTGGAGCATTCATTGGTTACCGGAGCACTCGGCAGGAAACGTGTAGAAGGAGGAGTTAATTCAGATGCCTGCCTGTTGGATTCCAGTGAGGAACGTTACTCATGTCTTGTTCCCAGATGGACAGACTGCAGAAGTGCTGAGAGAGGGAATGATTAGGGAGAGGATGGTGTAATTTCCCAAATTCAGATCAGGAGTTTGAACCTCTTGGTGGTATTGTGGTTTACTCTGTCCTAAATATGTGAAAGTAGCTCACGTAACTCAAGGCGTTCAGATGGGAAGTGTGGGTTCAAACCCTCAAACAGAGGAGGGAGCTGAATCTGTGTCTCCCACCTGCCAAATGAATAACAGCACACCTGAGGATCTTCTTGGTCATCTCATCTGCAATAGCTCACTACCTCTTTTATCATAGGCACTTGAGGGAAGAGTAAAAAAGTGTTATTTTTGTTTTCAAACAGTTTTAAGTTTGTATGTGGGTAGAGTGGGAAG
>NW_010552387.1:111606-112677 GCF_000687285.1 Phaethon lepturus | reverse complement strand
ACTTTGTGATTTCAATGTCAGGAATGGGAAGAAAATATGATTTGGATCAAGCTGATTTTGGACTGGCTTTTTTTCCCTTTAGATTTCACTGTCAAAACAAATCTTACATGGAAAAATTTTTCCAGATCTTATGTGGGAAAAGCTAGTAGGGTTCCCTTCACTGCAAGAGGCATCAGAAGAGGCTCCTGCCATAGCATTATCTCTGTAAGGTTAATTTTAATAAATGTACACACACAAAAAGAAGCTGTTCTGAACCTGGTTTAAAGGCAGATATTAAACTGTCCCTTGTAATGGGGAAATTATATGGATGAAGAAATGCTCCAGTGAGCGTGCTAGCTCAAATTTGCCTGGGAGGTTTGTTCCTCATCAGCAGTCTAAGTGAGTGCTCTCAGCTTGTGATAAGGAACAAGCCTCACAAAGGAAAGCTTAAAGAAAAAATTGCACCACTATCTGGTGATAAATGCAAAACCTTGTACTTTTGGGGGTGAGCAGAGATAGTGAGATTTTTGAGAATGTTCAGGAAGAGAATATCATACCATAATCCAATTTATATCAAGTGTTGAAACAAAAAGCAAGAATTTGACTGTTTCCATGATGAGCTCCAAGCACTGTCACAGGTCCTGACAGGACAGATCAGTTGATCTATATGTCTATCATGACAGTATCCGCAGTTTGTATTAAATAACAAATTTCATCAATCTGTGCATATTTTCCAATTGCTTTCTGAAGTCCTGATAGCAAATCTTTAAGTCTTCCCTCCCGCCCCCCGATCTAGTTTACTCCACTTATTCAGGAAACGATCTCTAAAGCTTGAACACTATTTACATTATCAAGATTTACTTATCTTTTCTTTTTTCCATTGAAACACTGAGCAGCTCTTAGATCAATGTAGGTGTGTTTGAGAATTATGAGAGCCTTCAATTCTCATACCAAACTACACCCACACAAGTCAATTCCAGTTCCAATGACTAAAGGTCATGAGAATGGCAAAAAGTAACAGGTAAGAACCTAATTTTGCTATTAAGAGTAACTGAATTTGCAGTTATGGTTTATTAGTGAAAGAATTAATGC
>NW_010552387.1:64579-111575 GCF_000687285.1 Phaethon lepturus | reverse complement strand
TCCCTACCTTACTTTGTTGGTGTTTGTTCCCACTATTCCTGTTATTATTTTTAAAGACAATTCTAATGGAAAAAATAAAAGCATGGTGTGTGAGAACAAAGATTTGGTGAAAGAGTATGCCTGTTTGCCTTTAAACACATCAGTGATAATCAGAGAAGGTGGTGGGCTAGCTCCTCGCCAAGGCATAGGTAGCATTCACTATCCAACTACTTCCATAGGCTTTGCTAATAGCCAGTGTTTGAGTGGTGGGAATTGTCAGGTTCCCTGAGGCTGATGGAGTCCTGTTTGTGCATTATATCTTTCCCAGGTTGACATATTCATACTTCTTAACTGAATTCTCACATTAATGTAGTGGTTCCACTTCTTAGCACTTGGCTCTTTGTCTTCTTTTAACCAGAGATTCCCCAGGATGATGGTCTCTTTTATCTGTTGTTCTTCTATACCATACCTGTTTTTAACAGTGCTTCATTTGTGCTGCCCACCGGAGAGATTTGTTAATCTATAGACTATGAAGACCAAAGTAACAAAAAGTCTACAGACACTAGGTGCTGTAAGGGTGGTCTCACAAAGATGTTGCCACCCTTAGAGATTTTCACAGATGATACAACTTCTGAAGTGATAGATAATTTCTCTGATTTCAGTCAGGTGTGGGCCATTAGCCTTCAGCCCCTCAACATTACCTTTTGCTGGTGTACAAAAGGTTGCACTAGGTGGGAAGTCTAGTTACAGTTGCTGGAAATATGAAAATATCTTCCAGGAATTCAGGAGCAAAGCCAGTGGTTATGGGAGATCACTTAATTTTTCATTTAGGAAAATATTCTGCATTAAGGGACTTGGCTAGTCTTGCAAATTACTTTTAGTAGAGTGAGTTTAAAGAACAGGAAGAAAATTCCATGTGTGGACACCCTTCTATAACAAAACCGTCTTTTCTCCTTGGAATCATCTCTTGACAAGACAGGACCTTATTTTCAGATAACTAAAAACTTACAAACACTTGAGAAATTATCTTCAGGATATTAACAGCCTTGCTTTCTTTGGTCTCTCTTTCTTCTACTTTTAGCTGTATACTGAAAGGAAGAGTCTGTGGCATTCAGAATGGTGTGATTGATACTGTTTCTGTGTTTCCAGCAAAGTGACGTCTGATGCTCCTAGTGAGGGTTGTTCAGTTTTCTTTTCAATTACAGCTGCCAGACTTCAGTTTTCCTTTCTAGAATAAGGTACAACTTGCTGTGAAGATGACCATGTGTAATTATCTGGACAAAATGAAGTTATTCTGTAGCTCATCCTTACTATTTGTGACTGCTACAAAGCTCAAAGGTCAGGCTGCTTTTTTTTTTTTTTTCTGTCGCAAGACTTGCAGTGGATTAAGCGGTGTGTTTAGGGTAATTGTGAGCAGGCTAGTGTCGTTCTACCAGACAGACTGAGCTTGTTTGACAATGCATGTGGTTTTCTCAGTTGCTTGTCTGCACTATCTGTCTATCCTTTTCGGTTTGTGCTGTTGAGACTTGGAATATATTTAATGACATTACAAATACTGGTGGGATTTTTGATTCTATTAAATATGGAAGATTATCATAACACTCCATCCATAACAGGGAGGCTAACCATTCGGGCTGACAGCCTCAGGAAGTAACAGAAAAGGACGTCACTATAACAGAGAGAAACTTGGAAAGAAGGACAGGACATGGGAAAGAACTCTTCTCCCACCCAAAAATTGGCTGGAGCACATCTTATAGTGCATGTTGCAGACAATGATGGTTTTAACAAAGAAACAAACCAAGAAGTAAGCAACTGAAAGTGCAAGGTTACATAAAGCCATATACCTCACAGTGAGATCTGAAGTTAGCATTACGTCTAAATTTGTACCGTGGTTTATTTGGTAAGATCTATGGGATAACTCTTTGCATTTAATGAATTTAGATCCCGTCTGCAACCATTGCAATGTGTATTTTCTGTGTATGACTGTGTCTCGTTATACCTACACAAAATCTTGTTTAGAACAGTTAGATGCAAAGCTCATCATGCTGGCTTCCAGCACAGTTCTCAGCCTCCTACCACATTTATCTACACTTCCTTGGTGGTCTTGTCTGTGCTGGTGGCATGGAAACTGATAGCTCCCCAATGGCTGCCAAGTCCACTGCCCTGATCTCAATTGGTGTGGTGCTACCAGTAATTACATATCTGTCCTAAGGCCCCAGTACTCCAACGACATGAGGTATAAGTTGTTTTTGGGGAGGGAAAAGTACTGAATTTTTGGTTGGTACAGACATACAAAGCTGCATTCAATTATATAATCAGTAGCATTAATAAATAATGTGATTATTGTTGTTATTATTGACAGAAGGCCTGATAATATTTTCTCAGGTAGCAGGGATAAACAATTCTTAACACTGCAAAAATCAGAGGGTACACCTCTACAGTTTTCCTTATATAGGACCTCGGGATGAAGGATCACAGTGCTCCCTTCCAATCTGTGAGTTTCTTTCAGTATTTCACCCTTTTCAGACCTAACTGGAGATGTACTTTGTGCTTTCAGAATACAGGTGAGCCAGGATTTATGTAGCAAAAGGAGCAGCAGTAATGTCATAGTTAAAAACCTAGATAAACATGTTAAAACAAACAAACAAACGAACTTTTTTTTTTTCCCCAATGCCCTGGCAAAAAACTCAGTGCCATACAATCTGATACCAATTGCAGTTGAGAATCTAATTGATCACTGTGCTAGGAATTTTCCTTCAATGGTTATTAAGTTTCAGTATCAAGATGTTAAGTCCTCTGGCAAAAGTATCTGATGTTTTCCACTTTTTCTCCAGAAATGAGAAGGTAGCCTTTCTTGACACTCTTCAGATATCTCAATGCATGCAGTAATGCAGAAACTCTCTTTGCTTGATAATTTATAAGACTTCTTGTTTTTTTCTGATCGTTTTTAAACGGGAGGAAGAACCAGAGCAAAATAATTAAGGTAGAAGGTGTGGTTTCCTTTTCAGGAGAAAGCAGCGTGGTGATACTTGGTGGTGATTTTCTTTCATGTCTTTGATGGACCTTTGTTTGCCAGAAGCTGCTATCTTTGCACAGCTGAAGAGAAATTGCTGTGCAGAGCTGGAATCCACTGTGGTGGAAAGAGGGAGGGAGTTGTTCAAACATGGACCAAAGTAAAGTGATAAATCTAAAATAAAGCCACTGATGCAGGCAGACTTCCATGTTGTGTAAGACAGAAGATTTAAATGCTATTTGCTGGCATCACATTTCAGAGCCATTTTGGCTTGAAGCTTCAGTTAAATGCAAAACAAATCACAGATATGTTAGAATTTTACTGTGTGGGTCGGACTGTTGTTTTCAATGAGTGGTGGTAAAACCCCCACTGTGGTTTAAGTATGGTTTAAAGTCCTGTTTTTGCTGTTCGCAGTGATTAAAAAAGTTTGATATGCTTTTGAATTATGTGAATGCTTCTGTTTTAAATAATGGAGAAAATCGTTAACAATAGGTTAATTTTTTTATATGTTGCTCAGATGGGATGTTTTAGTCCCTAAAATTGAGTGTTAGTGTAAATCACTGTCTCCACAGCATTGATAAGTTTTGCTTTCAGATGGATTTATGTTAAGGTTTGGCTTTCTTATTCTTTAATTTTATATTGGTTTATAATGGAGTCCACACCAGAGTCTTCTAGTAAATCAGGCAAGTATAGCTGAATTCTAGCTCATGCCTCAGCAGCTGCAATGTACTGGCTCACGGCAGAGTAGCTTTGTGTCTCAGGTTTTTGGATTTAATTCAATTGGTCCCACTTTGCATATTTATTCATAGTAAAGTACCATTAGTTCAAGACCAATAAATGGAATGGTGAGAAGGAAACTGTATAATGAAATGCAGTCCACTGGGCTCTCTTTAGACCGAACTTGGTGAAGATTTGGCTGATTCTTTGGTTCGGGAACTCTGTGAAGCCTCTGAATGCCATAGATTATGCTTTGCTCATCTTCTCGGTTAACATAATGAACTGAGAAACATTCCAGCGAGGTCAGTAAAGTGACTCTTGAATTATATTCATGTTGCTTAATATCTATTTCACAAACTAGGTAGGAACCTGGTTACCTTTTAAAAAACTAAGTAGAAGAAACTAATGTTTATAAATGCTAGTAAAGAACAAATCAAATGTCTTCATCCATGCGACAATATTTAAGCTGGCAGTATTATACCTGCTGTTTTTTTCTTTGCAAATGAAAACTGAATATACAGAAATCACAATATAAATATCTGTTTCTGTTTGCAAAAATGTCCACTGAAAAATACTGGTCTTCATCTGAACACTCATCTTAAGTTTGATCCCAGTTATCCAGGTGCAGGTGACTGACCAATACTGAGAAGTTCGTTACAGCTAGTCTTAATGTGCCCCCACAGTGTTCTGCTGCGATGCTCTTTTGTGCTGCTAGGAGCTTTTTGTCATCTTCATAGACAAATCGCTGCAAGAGCTGATCCTTTGAAGTTCCCTATTGAAACAGTCTTATGTGTCTACCTTTCTACCTGGCCCTTTGAGCTCTTTGGATGGAGAGCACACTGTGACAGGAATCTTACAGAGAAAGGAAAATATTATCTTTTAGGGTTTTCGTTGTTAGTGTTTCTGGCACCTTGCAAGTATTGAACTACCAGAAGCTGATGAAAGCTTTGGGTTAAGAGAGTCACGAGTGAAATGTCCCAGCAAGGGCCAACAGGATAATAATATAAGCTAATTACACCTAGTCCTGGAGGGACATTAAGCAATGGATTAATTTCTACCAATATTTGCATCCAGGTATCCAACAAATAGTTAGACCTTGGGTCATTGACGCTCTTCCTGAATAGCAGAAAACAGCAACAAAAGAAGTCATCCCAGGAGCCACCTTTATTCCAGGGGACTTCGGTAAAGCGTACAACGTATCTAGGAATCTAACTTGTATTGCTCGGCCTGCTGAAGCTCAAAAGCCTGGTGGTTTTATCATATGCTGTGATGGCAGAGGCCCAGCTGTAGAACAACATTAAACCCCTTGCAGGTCAGAAGATGAAAGAAATGTTGTGAGCGTGACTGACTGATTAAGCAGTCTGTCATCAATAATTGATTTTGATGAAGTGTGTGTGAGAAGGAAAAATAAATTCAAAACTGAACCTGTACCTCGGACTGAGGTACAGTTATAAAGTAGAGAAATACTGTGCTGTGCTTTTAGTGTTTTAATTTATGTGTGTAGATAGGAAGAAGTTGCTTCTATTTCCATTTGGAAAAAGGACATTGGACTCTTAATGCACCTTCTGAATTGAAGTTAAATAAGTAGAGAGGGCCAAGCCAGTAATAGTATAAGCAAATAGACCTCTATTACGTCAATCAAGTTGTGACTATTTATTTTAAAGCTGATTTTGGCTAGTGTATTGTGGTCAATATATTGCATTATGGAACAGTTTGTCTGTGCTTCAGATTACTCCTCTGGAGTATGTGGTGAAGCTATTCATGCAAAATATAAACCCAGGTGTGGTTCAGTTGTATCACAGGAAAGTTCCACACTGCAGTATGCCACAGAATGCTAAATGGGTTTGCGTGCAGCAGAGCCAAAGCTTGCTGTCACATACTAAGTTCTTACAATGGGAGTGTGGTTTATACTATTGAAAAACACTTTTTAGATGGTATGGCTTACATCAGGTCCGTCAGCAAAATAAAGCTACTTCAGCAAAAATAGTTCTGTGTGAGTAAACTGCACTTGGGGCTTTTGTCCTTATGGAAAAACTAAATTAAAAAATGACACCACTAAATGATCAGTACTATACCAGTAATGGTATCTGCAGTTAATCTGGTCTCAACCAATTCTGCAGTGAGGTTATAACCGTAGAGGAACGAACCTGTGGGTACCTTCCAGCAATTTGTTGGGTTGAGAGATGAGTGAAACAGAGGTTTTCCCACCCAGCATTATTTAAAGCATGTGGGATATCAGTATCCATATGGGATGCTTCATGATTAATCACTGTGGAGATTTGTCTCTGTGGAAGATGTTTCATTTAGCCCAGGATTGAAAAACAAAGGATATGTTGCTGCCACACTAATCAAAAACACAGTCAATCTGTTGTTCATATGTGCCAATTGTTGCTGCACTGTAATGTAAATGCACTTAAAGATGAGAAAAATAATTATAGGCAACCATTCTGCAGAAAGCTTATAAGAATATGGTCTCTTTAGGGGCACGCTTTCAAATGCATAAAAAGCCTTTCACAAACTGAACTCTGGTTACTGAGTTCTTCTTTGTGCTTGATGTTGGTAAGTTCATCAGACCATGACACCTGAACTGAAAAACTGCCAAGTAAAAAGCAAAATTGTAGTCAAGGGGTGAGGAAGGTCAGTGGAAATGTCAAACTTTAGGAGGTTTTGTCTGTTGTGGTGGTAAGACTAGGCACAGACACAAAAACTGACTTGAATCTCGGAGAGCCACGTTTATTTATAAGGGTGAACATGATAGGTACATGTTATGTGCACATAATTGCCACTCCAGTTAGTTTCTGGAAGTTTCTAAGTAACAGAAAAGTGTGAGCTCTGCCATTGCAAAATATCTGTAGAGAAATGGCCGCTTCTGTAGGTTGAATAACGTGTTAGCTGTGAGTAGATTATACCCTTGAATAGATCAGCAGTGGCAAGGATCTGATTGGTTTTGTTCACCAAAGTTTCAAAATGTATTTCATAATATTATCGGTTAATATTCAGGCTGTTGTTCAACTGAGGTTCAGATCATTACAGTATTAATAGATACTTCTATAGCCACTGTCACAGAGAGTTGTACCCTTCCCTTTCTCCTGCAGCTTCAATAAGTTGTTCTCACTTCTTGTCCCAGTGTGGACTGTTATGCTAGTGTTGAAGAGTTCCCCTATGTCATTCTGCAAACCCATACTTCACCCAGAGCCTGAATACCATGTGCATTGCTGGTCCTTCTACTGCAAAAGTAAGAAACAAAAGCAAAAAAACCCCAAAAATCCCAGAAAAGGGCAGCAAGAATGACCAAAGGTCTGAGCAAAGGAGCAACTGAACTGCTTGGTATATCTGCAGTTCAGGAAATAAATGAGGAAGATGCGACCTGATAGAAGTCTACAAGTCACAAGAGGCATGGGTGGGTGGATACTTGTTGCCATCTCCTATAGTACAAGAACGAGAGGCTGTCAAATCAAGTTAGCAGGAATCATGTTCAAAACAAAGAACAGTAGACTTCTGGAAGTAGACTTCCTGCCAACATATGCTTTGGATGCAAAAAATGCCTGCATGGCTTTAAGGGGAGACAGGGCAAATACCTGGAAGGGACAGTGCTATTAAAGTTACTAATGGCCACACCATGCTCAGGAAACATTTGAGCTTAAAATAATTACAGACTGGGAAAGTAGTCAAAGAAAGTATCGTATATGTTCGTCCTTGTTCTTAACTTACGCATGAGGTCTGCTTATGGCCATTGTTGAAGACAGGATGCTCAACCAGATGGCCATTCTGCAGCTCTTATATACCTATCTGCTATAGTTAAGATTTTGCCAAGGTATTTTAACCCTCAGTGTCTGAGACCTTGATGTTTTTTTCTTTCTTTGTTGGTCTTCCAGGTCCCAAATTTAGTGCTAGTATTTCCAGACTTCTTACAGATCACCTTGCTGGTGGCATCTGGAGAATTAATACAGTAGGTTTTGGTGTGATTGGAACAGGACTTTTGAAACAAAAGTTCTGAGGGTATTGGTCTTTTTTCAACCCCTCAAAGTATTATTGTGAAAATGACTGCATCTTCCTTTGTTTCCATCTGTTATTTCTCTGGCAGTAAGTTCCCAAATATGCTGAAAAGAGCTGTGGGCTTTCTGTATTGGCTGGTATTCATACATGGTTTTGCTAGTCATCCCTAAACATCTCTCTCAAACTACTTTTCTCTGGACATATAAGTCTCAGTTTCCAAGCTAAATCTCATTTAGTTATTTTTATCACAAATACTAACCACTAATTTTGGTTGTTACTTCTTCTGGGGCTTTTTAGCCTTTCACAAAGACCAGAGAACAGCACCATTTGGGAATTTTACCGGCAAAGTTTTGATCCATGATATGTGTGATACACGAACAGTGCAAGTGTCACATCCCTGTCTTTGGTAGAATGCAAGGCAAGTACATAAAATACTTCCTTATTATAATGCTTAGTAGTAAGTGTTGCTATTAAGTCATCAGCTAATTTCTGATTCTGTGAAAGAAACATGTTTTGGGCAGAAATTTTCCAGGCCTAGGTTTGTTACAAAGTATATTGTTTGCTGAATAAAAAGCTTTTAAGCAGATAGACAGCTGAAAGGCCTGAAATTCAACAGTTGCAGTTTGCATGGAAATTGTCTTTATTGTGGAGTTGTCTATAGGTTTTTTGTTTTGGCCTTCAGTTTCAGTTGTCTCCTTTGCATTGCTGCAGCCATCTTGTTTAGTCTTTGCTATTAGAAAACAATCAGAAAACCAGCGTTGCCAAGTATAAATGCATCTCATTTTTAAAGTTCAGCTGTTTTTTCCTTATATGATGAATTTTATAGAGAGACTGCTTCATGATACCTTTCAAATACAGACAACTCTGCCAAATCTAATGAAAGGAGTGTTTTGGCCAGACATTGTTGTTGCTGCCATTACGAGTTCCACCATTGCCAGACCTTCTGGGCTAAAACGGCACAATTTTTTGCCTTCGTATTTAAGGGCCTAACTGGCATAAAAGAGAAAAACCTTGCATTTGTCTAGGTGCACAGCAGAAAGAAGCAGGTGCATATACAACAATGCAGAGACTCAGTAGGAGAGAGGCAGTATGTCTAAGACTTCCAATATTGTCTAAAAAGCCCTCCAAGCAGAGCTGAGAAATAGCTGTAAACTAGATTGTGTCAAAGGACAGAAGAGATATAGTAGATTATATGAGACCAAGAAGAAGCAGCCAACTCCATGTGAAAAACTAAGCTCAGCTGAGAAGCTAAAGGAAGGTAGAAGTGAGTATAGCAATGTAGAGATCCCGTCAAGAAGGTAGCGGTGTAAGGTTGAAGGCTGAACGTTTGGCAGGTGGAAATTAGCAAAATTTTTAGATATTTGAAGTCCCTATCAAGCCATGATACTGGGGCTTAGTTGAATATGTTTAGTTGACATAACACCTGTCCTAAACCATCCTATAAAACAGGCTTCTGGAAGGGCTTCTGAAATCGATTAATTTTGTTCCCTCACCTAGTTTGCTTTTCATGCATATTTTTGTTTCACTCAGGGCTGAAAATGAGAGCTGTCAGGAAGGCTAGTTTTGTGGTGCACAAGGAAATGCAAGAGCTTGCCGATGGAAACCTTTGTCTGGCTAGATTTTGTTAAAAATGTTTTTATATAAATTCAAGTTATGAGCCAAATGAATCAAATTCCTCATTCATTTTGTGATGCACCAGTGAAGCTTTACATGGCATGACAACCTGGGGATGACACAGAGTAAGATTGCAGTCAAAGTCAAATGTCACAAGCTGGTGGCAAGACAAGCATCACTTCCAGCATTTGTGTCCCTAGTATCAGACAACAAAGCTGTAGCTTTTAGTTGGCAAGGTAGACCAAAAGATGGCAGAGTATGTGTGTGTTTTTTTGAGGATCTTCATTCTCTTGTCCTACCTCCTCTCTGCAGCTGGTTTCAGGGAGTCAATATTTTTTAAGCTGGCAAGACATACTTTTTCCTTATTGCCAAAGTGGTGAAATGACTTCCAAGAGAAAAGAGATGGGGGGTTATTTTGGTTTTCAAAGCTTCCGCTACTATTTTTTTTTTCCTCTCTACACATCCTTTGCACTCAACAAACAAAATTATTGGATTCAAAACAAAATATGCTCAGAAGTCAGAGTCTTTTTTGCAGCATTTATAAGTGAAAGTGCAATCTGGCTGTTGGCAAATCATAACCTCATTGTTTTGGCAACGCTGTTTCATTTACTTTTTTTCTTTTATACTAACTTGTTTGCTCAGGTATTGGAATTCAGAGTTTTTCCTTCTTTTTAGAAATTCACACCCTTTCTGGCAAGGTTTGAACTGTTTTTATTGCTTACAATTATACCTACAGGTAAAATAAATACTTTCCCACGGATGCGCTGGAATCCGGTATGGTTATAAGCTGATGTAGCTGTAAGAGCTGAGTTGTACAACTAGTATTTCTGCTGTTCTGCCTTTCCTTCTGACAGTTCTTAAAGATGCAGTACTTGAATCTCTTCTTGCTCTTGAGTAATCAAAGCAATTCTTTTTAAAGTTTGCAGGGTCTCATCCATGCAAAGCTGGTGTGGGTAAGAAAAGAACCAAATGTCTTTTAGAGAAAAGACCTCCAAGGGAAACCTAACATGACTTTGCGACACAAATATTGCTATGACCTTTAGTGCTTAACTGAGCAGAGCTCTATACTGTGCACACAAAAATGACATTGAAAGAACATTTTGATGTCACAAAGGCAGGCATGGAAAAGTTAGGAAATGCCCTAATTAAGGTTGCCTGTGTAATTCATTATGATTCATTTTTTAATTATCTGATAGTTTGTCCACAGAGCGCTCTACCTCTGTGCACAGGATGTTCAGAGCACTCCTAATGAGCAGCTATTCAGTAGTTTGTTTTATCTTCATTGTTCCATGTGTGGCCCAAGGCCTTATTTACTGCGTGCTATTAAATCCTGTTTTGAGGGCTAAATCCATAAAAAGACTTTGGCCTGGTGACCTTGTGTGCTGAAGTATCTAACTTTTCAGCCCCCTGCTGTCTAGTGTTGAGAGGTAGAGTTTATGACCCAGGTGTGCTGTTGCAGCTGCATTGCCATCAGAGCAGGGTTAGTTCTCCGGTCTGGGACTGCGGTGTGTTGTGTGACATGCCAGTCCCAGCTACGCCTAGCTCAGGTAACGTTAGTAAGTACATATCATTCTGTGGCATCAGCCTACTGTTATACAAAATTCAAATAAGCATCTCTTTTTATTACACATTTAAACAAGAGTCTAAGATTTGTGACTCATGCATCCCATTTTCAGCAATACAGCTTACATGCTGAAAAGCCTTGGAAAAGTATTTCGCCAGTCTTGACCCAATTTTCCTCTCTGTAGAATGGCAATAATGATATGAGCCAAACCGTGTCAGAGAGGTGTTCTCTGGTTCCAGTGTTTAAAAGTCCTTTGGAGTCTTGGATAGAAAAATGTTAAGGAAAGACAATGTATTATTTCTGCATCCAAAAGTGAAGGTCAAAGTTCTGGAAATATCCCCTTGTCTCACTGCCTCACCTAGATTTACATTAGAACTGTTAGTGATTCATTTTTTTCCAGAAGAAAATGGGCTACTTCCAGTGCTCTTTAAACTGGGATCTGCCAGAGTCATCCCAGAAGTCCCACCAACATGTTTGAAAGAAGACACAGGAGAATCATGGAGACATAGTGAAGCATGCAGTTTTCTCAGTTCAAACTGTCAAGATTGTGTCTGTAGTATAACACAATAAGCTGTGGATGATTCTTTCGCCTAGAGATCAAAGAACATAGTGAGACTCATCTGTGTGGCTAAACTTGCCCTTCTCCCCTCCCAGAAAGCTGAGATACCTTGGCCATGGTGCCTGGTGGATACAATTAGTGATGTTTGCTATCTGTCAGATCATGATTAAGCAAATCTGGGAGAACAGTAGTCATCAAGAGCCAAAACCTTGTTTGCGAGTAGGCTAACAACAGTGTGGACAACTATAGACCAGGCTTGTGCCTATGCTCTGGTCCTATTTAGTTTATCAATATAGACGTAGCCTGGGTGGTGTGTAGGGTGCTCAGCTTCCTACAAATGCATCTGTCACAGTGAGCGCAGGGAAATCTTCGTGGTCTAAGAAGTTTCACTGTTTTACCTCTGGGTAGTTTAGAAAGGTCTAGATTATGTACACTGAAAATCCTTGTGATTAGAGCTGACTAGAAATCCTGTGATGTAATGAGGCTAAACCCAGTACTCTTCAGTAAAGCTGTGGGGGTGTACCCATTCTGATATATTATTCAGGAGAAATTTTGCAACTTAAGAATGTAATTTCTGATGAGTGAATAAAGAAAGGTTTTCCTCTTTCCAGAATACCGTTGGGTTTTGTATTTCAGAGAGGGAGGGAGGATCAAGAAGAAAATGGTGAAGTAGCTGCTTGAACCTGAATCTCTTACAGTTTAGGATGACATCCAACCATGGCGTCATTTGCTATATGATTATTTTTCTGATTTTATGTTGTTTGGAGGTAGAGGTGGCTGGGATGGTCGTTTTCTGTTTTGAGGTGTGGGGGGGAAATTGTTGAGAGATTACTGGAGTTCTTCCTTGATGGGGGTTTTGGTGATGTTTTCAAGGGCAGAGAAACAATTCGCTGCTTATTTCTACCCCGAGGCCCTGCCAGTATGACCTCATGTTCATTTTCAGCCAAAAGCTGCATTGATTTTCTTTCATTTGTATTTAATCTGAATTCAAAAGTGTGTAAATGATACTTGAATTGTTCTTCCTGTGTTAGCATATTGGAAATTTTCATCTCATTGACTAACAGTATGCTTCCAAGCATATGCATTCACATAGCAAGACAAATAGACCACAGTTAATATGTGTAATAAGAGCAGATGCGTGAGACGCAGGCTTGATTGTCCAAACTGAGCATACGCTTCTGGAAACAAAACTTTCTTCCACCATGAAGGGCCTGATTGCTCTTTAATTTAATTCTTGGTGGGCCAACACATGGGAAATAAGCTACATAGTGGGGAATAATCTATACAACTCTCCAAGATTCAAACCTTGGATTAATGCAGGTTAGCAATCTTGCAGATCGTATAAGCAATCTCTACAATAGGATAGATTTTATTTTTTTTTTAAAAAAGCTAGCAAAGAAACAAAAACTATCCAAAAATGTATCCTAAATACATTTTCCGTTACACGGGACTCAGACCTGAATTAAATTGTACTCCTGTCATTTTTCTCTGAAGTCCCTAGTGCTTTGCTTCTCACTCCTTCCTTCAGACCGACCAGTAACTGGATCTCAGTGCCACTATTACTGACTGGGTGCCTGTTTTGCACGCTGCTTGGGGAATTTGATTTGGAGACCTATGATCAATGCTCGGATACTTTCCTGATCTTTATTCAAACTGTTCTGAAGTTCTTTGATTTCTATAAATGCGATGATTCAGCCTGACTGGATCCTTGTTGAAGGCTATGACACAACTTGGGTTAACTTCAGAATCAGCCCTGCTGGCAGAACAGACTTTCTTGCTAGATTTATAGTACTTCCTGCTCCTAGCTGGGCTGCAAATAGAACAAGAACAGCCTTTCTCATAGTATCTTGGCACTGCTCCTTCTAGAGGGAACCCAGAACAAACAGGATACAATGAAAAATACCAAACTTTCATGAACTACTTTTTCAAAAAAAAAAAAAAAAAAAAAAAAGCCTTTCCTTGTGGTTGGATTTGGTGGACATTTCTTGGGTTGTTACATACTTTATTCATGCCAGTTCACTCACCATTAACTTTTATGAAAATATATATAGTGAATACAGAAAGTTATAACTCTATGGATTAGATATAATTCAAGTTGCCTTGAAAAGGTGATGTTTTGGCACATCAGAGTCTTAATGTTAGCAATTCTTTTGCTTTTCTTAGCATTCCATTTGCACTGTTGCTTTTTGTACTTGAATCTATCACTGAGTACTTTTTCACCAGAGAGCTAAAACCTTTAAAACAGGCAGTCCCTGTATATCCGCCTGAGACAGATTAATGGCAGTGAACATTAAAGTGACCTGCTGAAAACTGCAAAAGGGGGAGATAAAGGAGCAGGAAAGCAAGGACTCCCAAAATCTTCTGTGAGGTTTAAAAAACAGGATGCAAAATGCATTGAAAGGAATAGATTTTTATTTTCCATTAACTTTATTAGCCGTCACATAAAACTCTGAATGCCATGCACAACTTTTCTCCTGTGAAACATAACTTCATACTTTTGAAATATGGGCAGACAAAGAATTTAAAACTTGAGATGAAAACTGTCATGATGTGCATCATAAATAATTGCAACATAATAAGACATTAAAAATATGACTGCCATAACTAGTCTGAATTTGTTTTAAAATTGTGTGCACCACCCTCGTATGCATATTAGCAAAAACCAGTAGCTAAACAGGTTAATTAAAATCATCTAAGTCCCAAAGTACTCAAGTTTAAAACCAGCTAACTAAAAATACACTTTTTGGTTCTCCACCTGATACAGAAGCCCATGTAAGCACGAGGACATTGTCTAATAATAAATGCAGATGTTCAAAAATAGCGTTTATATTTACAGTTAAGAACCCTGCATTTCTATTCACAAGCCACGTGGTTTCTTTCCTGACACTTTGCTAAACATATAGATTAAAAAAAATATCTTTCTAAACCTTCTGTGACTGAGGGTCATCACCGGTTAATTTTAATATAAACTAAGTGATACCCCTTCTCATTCTGCTAAGATTCTTATAGCCGTAGGTCCGTAATTAATGAATTGTAAGGCTCTTGCCTTTGCTTCTGATCAACAGCTACATGTATGTATGTATGTATGTATGTTTTTCCTTACCACCAAGATGAATGGCAGTAAATGACTGAGTCTTTTGTCTGATTGCCAAGAGTTCTTTTCTCCTCACCTTTGCACGTGATTCTTTAACCCCAGTGAATGAGTCCGGGGACGATCACATAGGTTAAACTGAAGACAGTGTTGGAAGGTCAGGATGAGGGATCAGGAGTTTAATTGCCTCATTCCCAGAGCTGTTTAGCAGGAACACTGCATATGAACAAGGTCTGAAAGATAGGTCCGCTGAATGAAAATACCCATCCATTTCCTATACAGCAAAGTACACATTAGTTAGTTTTATGTAATAAGCCCATTCTGCATGTTCTTTAAATGTAAGTTTGTTAGTCATCTTTATTTTATTTTAGAACTTTTCATACCTTGGGAGGCCCTGATACTCTACCTTAATCCATCCCTTTTTTACCCTCCTCTAAACTAAGTAGAAGTACTTACACGCAAAATAAACTCTGATAAAATAATTTAATGGGGGCAAATAAATCCTAAATCCCAAATGAGAGGAAATATTCATTAGAAACTGAATGCAAGAGTAAGGACTTGTTGTTTTTATTGTATCTTTCCTTCAAAATGCCCACTTGCAAACAAATATGTGTTGAAAGGACCTCTCCAGGCCAAGCACTATTACCTCCATAATGACAGCCTTTGGGTGGCTGCGGACACTCGGCCTCGAGCCCGCTGTTTCACAGCGCACCCAAGGCATGCAGTCATGACAACAATGCGTACCCTGTTGTGCCTCATGGCTCACTTGACATATGGTTTCCTGTATGAATCAACTGTTTCCTGTAGCTCTCCTTTCAGTTTAAATCCTAGGCCACAAGTACCTCTTACCCGTCCCAGTCACTCAAAAGGTAATATCAAAAGGAATTAATTTGTTGTAAATTATAGGCTCAACATTTGTTTTATGTAATATTTGTAAGTGGGCAACAAAAGGACATGCTACAGAGAAACAGATATAAATGGACTGCTTTGTGATTGTTATTAAAAAATTAAATGCATTTGTTTTATTAGTTCTAAATTTTATACAATGTAATTGTGGTGAGAAGGTAACAATTAAGGGACACCCTAGTAACATGCTCATAAAACCCCCATGTTTTTGTCTTCGAGTAATAAGAGTAGAAGAGTGTTATAGCTGTTTGGATGTAACAATAACATTCAGCTCTCCTTTATAACTGCTAATGGATTTCTTCTCCAGTATATCTCAGAGGAAATTATTTTCCTTGCTTTAGTGAGATGAGAAGAGACTCAGTAAGGCTGGGAATCTGTTTGTCTCTTCTCTCACTCAGATATAAATCAGTTAGATCAGCCTTCAAGCCAATGGAGTTTAAGGCAGGTTTAAATTGTTATTCATGAGAGATGAGGTTTTGCAGACAGTTATACAGCTGCTCTGAAGGGTCTTCATCATCTCTTGGTACAAAGCAGGGTGAAGAGCCTTTATAGCAGCTGTATGGCAGCCGGAGAAACCCTTAGTAGGATGCTTGGTATAAAGCAGGGGTTCCCAAACTGTGATATGCATACCATTGGTGGTACGCAAACCATTTCCAGATGGTAGATGAAGGCAGCTTCTCCATTCCTATGTGAAGTTGCTTATAAAGCTACGGGGTAAGTATTTCCACACAGTTACTGGAAGTCATTCTGTGCCTTTGTGCAGACGCCCTGTGGCACAAATGAGTTCCTGCCTGTAGCGGGTAACTCCAGTAACTGGCAGCGTGGAGGCCCTGACCCGAGCTGTGAGTGGGTGTCTCTGCACAAGCTGTGACCACCTGATGGCTGGTGAGGACGGGTCAGCCAGGCGAGTGAATGCCGTACGTGGGGCGGGCTGGAGATGAGGGTTCCTTATTGTGTGGGCATGGAGCTGGGAGCTGCAGTGCCGTTATCTCTCCTGATACCCGTGCCTACTGATGCCGGTGGCATTCATTCAAATTGAGTTACTAAATCTTCAGCACACTAAGTTAATAAGCCCTTGGCACAGAGGATTAATCTAACTAGAAAATAATGTGCTAGAGCACTCGTGCATTAGATCTATAGGACACTGAGTATAGGGTCTGACCTGAGTATGTTCTCAAGTGCAGGTAAAGTACTTGTCTGAAACAGCTATAAAACCGCTTTGGCCTCTCGTAATGCTTTTCCTTGGTGCACCAGAAAGGAGTCACTGTGACAGACACTAAGAGAGACCTGAGGCTTTAACCTAGATGTCTTGCTGTGCACTTCCATGTCAGTAAGGACACCTTACTGACTGGTGTGAAGAGCAGTCAGAGATGCCTGAGCTCGATCGGAGTGGAGCTAGACAGATGTGGTGTGATCCCATCAGTACAGGGCAAAGACTGAGCTGATATAACCTGGTTGAGAGGCCTTTGCTTTGTGGTCTGCAGGGTCAGGATAGTTTTTTCAGTTGTCATTGGTGCAACCAGTAGCTGGTTATCACTACACACCAGCTCACCTCAGCCAGGGCTCTTCCTGGGATTTCCTGCTGATCCCTGTGCTTCCTCTCTATTAATCCATGTAGCTCTCCTTTTTGTCGTGTGAGGAAGTTTTCTTTTAGTTGTCAGCTCATTTTTAACTACTCTTCAATGGCAGCACAATGTACTTCATTTGAGAAGAGACTACTTAAGATAGCTTTCTAGATATACCTTTGTGGATTTTCAAGTAGCGTTGCATGGACTATTTACTTTTCTCCCATTTTTTTCACTGTCCATGATACTGTATCAGTTTTCTGATCTTGTACTAATTTAATGATGATTTATTGTTGCAGTGGTGCTATTCTTTTAGCAGTGAAATAGGCAACACAGTTTTAATCTTTGGGAAATGCAGACATTCAGATATTTCAGAGATAATATTTTTCAGCACTGATCTGACAAGGAAGTGTAGTGAACTCTTACTGAAATGCATTTGTCTCTGTAGTAATGTAGTGATGCTTAAGGTATGCACAAGAAAATGCAGGACATAATTAGGTGAATTATAAGTTGATCTTATCAAGTCTTTCTTTACCAAAAATATCTCTGGACCTTTAGTGATAAGCAGGGTCTCTGTTTTGCATCTCATTGGCACATTGTACCTGGATGATATAGATCTCCCACACCAATGGCTTTTGACCAAGTCTGTAGAAAGCTTACTGACACTAACTATAATATACAGATTTTCTTTCTTAGAAAACCTCCAACATGGTTTGTAGACTGGGCCAGTTTGCATATTTGCGCACTGGTTGATTCTTCAGCTGTGAAATAATCAGCATCCCATCTTTTACAGAAGTCCACCACTTTTTTTTTTGTTGTTTACTCTCCCTTTAGTCTCCCATCAAAGTTTTTGGCCTAAATCAAGAAGCTTTTCTATTGTACTGCTTCCTAGTCCAGATCACTTCTCATATGCTCTTTTCCGCTGTAGTATCAGAGTGCTTCCCAGTAGTGAGTTAAGCAACATGACTAACATCTGTCACGTGTGGTTTGTTGTCTCTCTCATCCTCCCTCCAGGGAGTCTTTCCATTGACTTCAATGGGCTTTAGATCAGGCTCTAAATTAGTCTGAAGACTTTGGGATGAGTGTGTTTTTGGTTTTTGTTGTGCACTTTTTTTTCTTCATATTTATAAAAGTCTACTAACTTTGCCAACAACCAGCAAGTGGTAAAGACAACTAGAAAAGAAAAAAAAAAAAAAAGAGAGGAGGAAATTGTTGCTAGGATTGGGACTATTAGATGGGGAGGTTTTTTTATAACTTCTTGCAGCTGCAGCAGTTATTGCTGATTCTCTAGTACTGCCCTTTCCCTGCTTTTCTGTCTGTCTCAGACAGCAGGGAAAGCAGACTTCTGTCAGCTGGAACCTCTTCCCCACAGGAATAACAGTAATCATATATTTTTCATAATGGAAGAGAGTTTGTGTTATTAATTTCTATTTGTTCATCTGTGTCTTTGCCTTAGCACACTGGTTGGGCTCATCTTCCTTAAATTACTTCTTTACATATCTAATTTCTTTCTTTTACACCCATTTGAGTTTCCTTTATGGACATAACCTCTGCATGTGGTTTTTTTCCAACAACATTCAGTGGAGCAGAAGGAATGGTTTATAGGTGATCCTTTGAAATGTTCCTTCAGGTGAATGCAGGACCAATGCTAATGTATGTGTCTCACTTGAATGTATTACAGCAGCAAGTTGACCCTTTTTAAACTGATGAGACACCTAAACTTTTTTTGGGGGAAAAAATTGATCCCCTTATACAGCATTACCATAATAGTTTTCTTCTGCAACCAAATAAAACCCCCCACCTTTGGATATCACTTTATAACTTCTCATATTAGTCATCTAGTGGGATTGTGTATATATGTGTGTATGTACCTCTCTATAGCTATACATATATATACAGGTATTAGTAATTTTGTAGCCTTGCTTGCAATATCTTCTAGGGCACCAGTGCTCCCATATCTTAGCTAGGGGAAAGCTTATTAGAAGGAATGTAGGTATCTAGAACTCTTCTAGAGTCATTACATGTTAGCCTGGATTATCCTGAGATGTGACCCAAAAAACCCACAGAAATCAGTGATGTCCTTTCCATGATTTTAATACCATTGGGAGACAGTTCTTACTTTCATATTGAAGTGCTTTTCCTAACCTCTATGTTTGGTAATGGAGTTAGAGCTCTTTTGTTGCCTTCCACAAGCCTTGCGATCACTGGAAAACTAATCTCTCCTGAGTATTGACCTTACGCACTGTGCAGGGTATTGTGAGTTCTAAGCTGCTTCTTGCTGAGAACTGTTGCAGGATTTGGACTACCAGTTACTGATCAACTTGAGCAGGCTGCCATTTTTTTAAAAAAATAGTATATTTGTTGAAGAGTGAAAAAAATCCTTGCCACAGTTTCTGACTTGTTCACAGCTTTTGTACGGTAGCCCTAGTGACAGCTGTAAATTCCCAGGCTGTCAGAAAATGCTTAAAACATGGAAAAATATACATATTTTTTCCATGCTCTAGTGAACATTGTGAGAATCATGGAATCAGGTCTTCATTGTTCATCTTTGCAACACAGCCCATTAAATTTTACAGTTTATGATTTCACATGGTGGCATGTTTCATCCCAGAAAGCTTCTACCCACAGATAACAACTTGCGTGCACTGAGGCTACAGAAACTCCAGGTTCTGTCCCAGCCTACACATTGATAGGTGTCTGAAGCATAGCTTAATAAAACTAGCAATTGCACAATACGTGGCTTTTGGCCCTGTTGAGTGATAAATTCTCCCAGTCAGTAGTGGTTATGAATGTAAATGTACAGGGATGAACTACTTGTTCTTCATAAACAGTAAATTTCTCCAAAAGAGATCCTAATTTCATTGTTGTTAAGAACTGTAAGTCAGCAGGTACACATGAGAAGAAAAATACACAGCTAAAAGTCTGGCTAGCTGTAGGAGTAAGGTTGAAGTATTTCAGACTGAGGCAGGAACAAACACAGCAGAAGTTGTGTCTAACCTCTTTCCATAGAGAGACTTTCAGTACTCTGAACCATTCTTCAGGCAGTCACCTCCTAGTTGTGGGTTATGAATGATACTTGCAAAGATAGAAGTCTGATCCTGCACTCAGTTGGGTGAATGTGAATCAGGAGCAGCTCTGCCAAAGCCAAGAGGGCTATTCTGCATGAAGGGAGACGGAGGCTCCTAGAGAGGTCACTCAACAGCTGGATTAGTAATGGCTGAAAGTCCTCCAAGTTGTGGTGAGCCTGGCTAGGTTTGAACACCTCCATCTGAATCATCTCGTTTATCTGTGTTTACTGCGGTTGCCAGTGTGGTAGTCATTTACCTGCACAGTTTGCTGATCTGTGGGAACCTGTAGCATGTTTCTGTTTTGAAATGCTACTTGTATTAGTGACATCATGTTTGCAGGGAGGAATGTTAGCTCCAGGGCATCATCTAGATACCTTTTTCTATCTGAGCTGACTGTACTGAGAATTTCACTGTGGTATACTGGTACGTTATTAACAGAGTTCCTGTTGGGGCATTTTGGCCTACGGAAGCAATCTTCCTACCCTATATCTCCCAAAGTCACTTTTTGTACTTTGGAATAATTCTTTACCTTAACATGTTCATTGAGTAAATAATATTGACAAATAAAGTATTCATTAACATTATTTTTAAGCAAGGCCTAATTTCTGGAAGTAGTCTGGGTCAAAGGCTTGAGTTTTTGGAGAAGTGCTCCTCTAGTGAATTCGTCAAATTTGTTCCAGCTTTAACTCTCAAGGAAACTTACCTGGAATCTTCTGGAAGGGTTTTATTTTGCATAGTTACTCGGTTTTGCATTAGTTTCTTTCTGGAGAGGTAGCCTAGTCCAGCAGTCAAGAGCCTAGGATGCAAAGCCAGAAGTCCCAGGCTTTTCCGTAGAGCTGCTGAATTGCACTGCAGCCTCAGTATTGTTTCATGTCTGCCTCTCAGCATTGCTACTTTAGAAGTATGGAGTAGGAGTCCTTACATTTAAGACTGACCATTCAGAGTTGGTGTCAGTATTCAGCAGTTAATGTTTGTTGAGTGTTTGGCAGATATGAAGCCCCATATTCTCAGATGCATAAATTATAAAGCCAAGAGGGACCTTTGTTCATCAAGGATGACCTATTTATTGGAGGTGGGCCCAAATTTAGACATTGGATCAAACATCCATAAACTCTGGGGGAGCTCAAGTCTGAATTCAGATCTGGATGTGAGCCTCATGGCTCAGTCCCATCTCTGTAAACATCAGACAGGAATACAAATAAACAATTTTGAATATAGGAAAAGCTTGGATCCAGAACTGAGCCTTGTTCCAAACTGTCCTAACTACTATAAATAGGTTTTCCATATCTCCAGATATAAAACTCCAGAAGTTAAATTATTTTAGTGGAGTTTACACGTATGCACAGAATATTGTCCTCAGCAAGGTTACAGTAGCAAGTTGATGAGAATTTGGTCCTGAGGATGCTGATAAAAATCTGGAAAAGCTCCATTACCTTTTGTGTTAGAGATTAGGATCTTGTTCACTGTGTGTCTGTCCTGCTGTCTTTTTTGTATCTCCTGATTTTAGTAAACAAGAAGGGAAGGAGAGAAAAGGAAGGAACTCATCATAGACTTTGAATGATGCAAACAGTTTAATTAGGAAATAATGCTAGGTACTGTTTCCCTTCCTTTGCTGTTTTTCAAGCAGGATGCATCCTTAGGAAACAATAATAGAACCGAGGATTACAAAGCCTTTGTACGCATTGCAGCCAAGTGGCCACACAGGAAAGTGATATACGGACAGGCGCTTGTGTAACATGAGCGGAAGTTATTCAACATTCCTTGAGGAAGCATAGGACTAACTCTTCGTATCAAGACAAATATTCCTGTCAAGCTGAAAGGGAAGATAATGCTGGACGCCATTTTACATTGTCTGTCTTTGTGAAGTTTGCTGATTTTGTTGGCTTGTGCCTGGCTTCAAAATAATAGCATGAACTAAAAATAACTACACATTTGGGCCTTAAAATGTCTCTGTGACACAAGGTCAAACAATAATGGGCATTTCCTACTCTTTAACCTTTGTAGCAGGCAGAAGGAAAAGTGTTCAAAAGGGGCACTGCTATAGAGGTCAACCTGAAACATTTGACCCTGAACTGTTTTTCTGCTTAAATTCTACATCCAGGAGGAGGTATGTGGAAGCCTGAGAGACAGAGTTTTCAGCTTCTGTATCTTGAATTTCTCTCTGTACTGTTTATAACTGTCATGATGTTTCACTGCATAATAGCAGTGTTTGCAAATGCTCACACAATTAAACTCTCACTAGCTGGGCTCTGCAAGCCATGTCCTAAAAAACAGAGCCCATGGTACAGAAAGCCCTCATCAATCTAATAGGTTTGGTCTGTAACTTGCTGATAACTAGTGATCACAGCTGGGATCAGAATGCCTGTGGTCTGGTCCATCTCCCTGCTGGTTTGCCGTGTGAAGTTTAGAAAGGTGCGCTGCACTTCTGAACCTCGGTTTGCCTAAGTTACTACTAAGCTGCTGAAATATTTCTCTTAAAATGCACACTTAAAAGTCCTCATAGTTTTACCCTGGGTTTCTATAGAAATCAAGAGCCTTGAGGAATCATCCTGTTATTCTCCTTTGGGGAAACATACCAGGTATATTTTTCGTACACTGGTCTCCCATCAGAAATTAATTGCAAAAGAATGCTCTGATTACGCTTTAATCAGTACATTCAATGTTCAACACCTCTTGCATTTTCAAGCATGATTCCTGTTCTTCTTCAATAAAATACTTCTGTTTTCCTGCTTTTGATTGTGGAAAAAGTGAATTTAAGGATGGAATTAAACAATATGCCTAGAATACTACCTTTTTCCTGTGCACAGAGCTCTTTTGAAAGGAAAACTATTATCTGCTCATGTTCTGACTACTGCACCCTGTCTTTTGAGTTTTTGAGTACTGAATTTCTTAGTTCCCTTAATAGTATGCATAATTTTTACTCTAATATCATATGCTTAACACGCCAGCCTGCCCACAGCTACTGTCTGAGCCCTTCAGAGGCTCTACCTTCAACCTAGTCTTTTACTTTTGAGACCATGCATGACTTAGAGGTACTCTTCCCTCTTGGCTTGTCATAAAAGTGATTCTTCCCACTCATTATCGTTAGTATTTTCATACTGCTTCATCTGGAATGCAAATATCCACCAGGAGCCCAAATCTTCCTTTGAATTTCCTCATATCACACAAAGGGTGGTCAGAATTGATTTTGAGAGGAGAATAGAATTTTTTACTAACTGACATGTTTCATAGAAAATGCTGTGAAATCTACACAGCTTCATTTTTAACTTGAAAACTTAGAAACCAAAGAATGAATTTTTCTAGGCCAAAATGAGAAACAAGCAAACCAACAAAAAAAATCCTTGAGGCTTGGGGTGTTTGTTTCTTGTCCAAACCAACATTTCTTCTCTTTGCTTTCATGGACATTTTTTTTCTGTCAGTATTTCGACTTAGACTTTCACCTCTTTGGGACACCTTTTGCTAACACTTCAACATGTAGACAGCTCATGTCAAAAGAAAGTCTTTGACCACTGCTGCATTTCTGATGATTGTTCTGCTTACCTTCTCGGTCACTGCAGATGCCAGGGTAGGAATCATTGCATGCTAAAGCACTTTGAGGTTCCTTAAGTATAAAAGGACCCATAGAAACCCAAACTCTTCTGATCCCTGTGATCAGCATTGAAAAATGCTTTTGCCCCAGTCTGGGGTTGAAGTGATTTATCAGATACAAACCCTGATATTAAGTGGTGTATATAGAACTGATTCTCTCAGTCTTGGGAGCATGAATGGAGAATGCAGCTCTGAAGCTCTCGGCAGTACACGGCAAAAGTGACCAAGCCGTTCCTTGGCTTGCCTCCCAAAGAGAGAATTGCTGCCTCAAGGCCAGTGTTGTGGGGAGGAAACACTGAAACAAGCAGCCCCATGCAACAACAATGTGAAAAAGGGGCTCTTGCAGGTGCAAGCTCTTCTGTTTCTGACTCTGTATGGGGCACTATGATCTTGTTTTTCTTGAGACTGCAAAGACTCAAAAGTTAGCTCTGTACAGGGCTCCCAGAGATTAAATAAATTCAAAATGACATGCCCTGCATCCTTAGGGGTCATACCATTATGTGTACCGTTTTGTGCAGAACATTTGTTTATGATGAGATCTTTTATTGATGGCATCATTAGTACCTAAAGAGAGAGTGCAGATTGATTTGCTTTGACAGAGCATCAAATATTTTTGTTAGGGTGTAAACACAAATTGTCATCCATGCAGAGAACTGTAGAAAAATTAAACTACATTAAATTTTTTTTTTTCAAAAAATAATTTAAAAAAAAAAAATTGCTTGGAACCAGTTTTACTCAAGTTTAAGGTAAGTTTATAGTTTGAAGCACAAATAATGAATGAAATCACTACCTTGGTTTCTTACTCATCTGGGAAGAAAAGTGGTTCTGATACCATTCTAAAAACAAAGTCTGAGTTTATTTCAAACAGTTGCCATCTCATTATGATAAATGCAGAGCCATTGGGACAGCTACTCATAGGACTTCAGGTGCTTCTAAATTTATCTTTGTATGGATGACAGGATGAGTTTTTTAGTATTTATGTTGTGATGGCAGGTTTTTTACCCTACTGTCAGTAGTTTGAGTAATTTGGTTCTTATCCCAAGCTGCACATCAGAGAGTTAGTTTTCTTACTTCAGAATATTTTTCTGTCATTTCCAAACAGTATGAGAGTTAGATGAGGTGGAGAAAGGAGGATGTCCATCTTTAATGCTGAGATGATAGTATCAGGCAAAAATGATGTACATTTCCTCTCCAAACCCAGACTTTGTCAGCAATTATATTTGCTGTAAAAACTGTAGGAAAAGCGAGTCCACAATTTTGTTAAATATCAAATTGAAATCTGAATTTCTACATTTGAAACTGGGTTTCATCCAAAGATTTAAAGCTTCAACCAGGACTATTAATTTTATTTCAGAAATTTGTATTAGGCAATATGACTCAAAAAGCTGGACATAACTCAGGAGATCTTGGGCCCAACACTGTCTCTGCCCTGACTTACTTTTTCTGCCTTGCAGAACCAGGGTGGAGTCTTAAAGCTCAGTTGATCTGCACAAGTCTATAAATGTACCACAAATTTCATGACTCAAATTTACTTTGCTGGAGCAGAGCAACTCTACAGATTACTGTGATTAGTTTTCCTCCTAAATTTTACAGGAATTAGCTGGGCTACTTCTGGTATTTCTGTATCGCTCCAGTGTGCAGAATAGTTTTCCTTTCAGTTAAACTGTATAGAAGTACGCAACACATTGAGATATTCAAGCCCCAGTTACTTTCTGTTAGGACTTGTTGCACTAACTGGCTTGAAAGAGTATCCTTTAACATCAGCTCCTGTTTCTCCCACCTGTGAAATGAGGAGAGCTCACACTCTTTTGTAGTTCTGGATTTTGGGGATTTATATGTGATAAATTCCATTTAAATAATTTACTTAGTGTGAATGAACAATTTAACCTACTATGGAATATTATGTTTTTCTTTTTTAAAAAATAAAAGCACTTCTTATTTAGACATGTTGAGGCAGTTGTTTGGGTTGTGAAAGAAAGTGTTGTCTTCAAAGCTGGATTAATGGCCCTTGGGGCTACACAAAGAAGATGGTGGAGAGGCGACAGGGGGTATATGCCAAGATTGAGAAAATATACATTAAAACTGTGCTGAAAATGCCTGAATTAGTGTTTTCGTTTATTCTGCCAAGATTCTTTCCTGATTTAATGAGCATATCTGACTCGTACTGACTTGAATTGTCCTTGAGCAGAAGCCATCACATTATTTTCACCACATCTAAGTCACATATCTTTCATACAGAGACAATAAGTGTTACTTGTTTTTTGGGGATGGTGGTCTTTGGAAAAGTGAGCATATTTTGCAGGTTTTGCTCATGATGGTGGCTATCTTCCCTTTGGGAACAAGGGCAGGTCTTCTATTCCCAGGGAGATATTCCAACGAAGTCTATCTGTTGACCTCACCCTAGTATTACTTGTTTTCTCTGTAAGTCAAATCCTGCAAATTACTGATTTGCTCTGCAATGTCCTTGATATCTCTTGGGCCAATGAGAGGTGAGAATACATCGTATCAGTCAGAAGATCCTCAGCATATTGCTGTATCAATGTCTTTGGGCATGTTGGATCATAGATGTGATTTCTTTGTGAGCTGCCAGTTAAACCTCATCATGGCATTTTTTTCCTCAAATTTTGTATTAAATAGCATGTATTTTACCTTCTTATCTCCCCATGAAACAGTAACATGCAAGAGTGTTCAGGATCAATCTGGTACCGAATGAAAATGACCTGGCAATATTAATTTGCCAGGTAATTCTTATGTATTTCAAAACAAAACCAAACAAACTCCCACCAGTGAAACACCTAGACTGAGTTTCACAGAATCACAGAAGAGTTTATCCCTGAGGAGATGATGAGAAACAAACAACACGTGACAGTTGTTAATCACATTGTGTAATATATTACTGGAAGGCTCTCAGACATTGCAATGAAGGGCATATAGTATTCAGAATAGAATAGAGTGACTTTGATCTGAGGTTCATTTTGGGTTATGCTGTGGTGGGGGAAAAAAAAAAATCAACAAACCCCAAACCAAACCTTGTTCTGTTACAAAGATAAAAATGACTAAAACCTTAACAGTGAACTTTATGAACAGGTACCTTGGTAGATGCTAAGAACATGCAAAACCTGAATAGCAGAGGTTATAAGAACAGCAGTTCTTATAACTTATAATGCACATATGATTATGTGCAAGAGTTAAAAGCAAACTAATCATTTGCAAATCCCACAATATTTTATTACACTTTCATTTGTTCTTATCATCTATAAAAAACTAAACATCTATCCTATCATCTTATTCATCATCTGTAAAAAACTAAATCTATTATTAATTTATTAACTTTTCTTCATTGTTTGCAATTAGAACAAAATTTCACATGCAGTCAATCTACTAGTAGCCAATGTAAGCCTTCAGTAACAGAATCTTAGAGTGACAGAGGATGTCAGTGGGAAGGCATGTCTGGTTGTCTAATCCCACCTCCTGCTCACAGCAGGTCCATCTAGAGCAAGATGCTCAGAGCTTTTCAGATGCTTGTTGAGCTTTTAATCTCTCCAAGGGTAGAGAGTTGCCAGCCTCTCTGGGCTCCTGCTCCAGTGTCCAAACATCTTTCTGGTAAAAAGTTGTTGTTTTTTTATATTGTCTAAATGTTGCGTCTTGAGCCCACTGCCTCTCATCTAAACCTTGGGCACCTCTGAGGAGAGCCTGGCTCTGCCTTCCCTATACCCTCCCATTAGGTTCAGGAAAAAAGAAGTGCAGAGCACTGAGCTTTTATTGAGTTTGTTTGGAGCCACATCACTTCTTGATTGGTCCCTTTGTTTAAAAGACACTGACTTTTCCAGTTTCTGCCCATATAATACAACTTTCTGTATTTGCTTATTTATATCTCTACTATGAAGCACTTTTAATGAGGGAATTACGAAGCCTATAGAAAAACTAGGCCTTAGAAATTAATGATATATGCCACCTTCCAAAGCTGTCTACGTGACACTATAGAGCACATTGATTAGGATTCTGCTTTGAAATCACTTTTATCTTAATTGTTCAAATATAAGTGCATTTGTCATGTGAGTGATACACTCCAATTAAGTGATGGATGCTTCACAAAACACTGTTATTCTAACAAACTACTGACTGGGCTAGCATTTTCCAAAATCCAGTATTTTTTTAGATGTTACAGATCCTTAAGTTACCAAGCACTTTCTTTGGGAATTTTGTATCGATTAATTATGAATAGTACTCGTCTTGTACAATATTACTACCCCCTTTGTGAGTGTGGCTACCAAAGCATTCTTGAACTTGAGATTCATTTGTGATCAGAGTTTTGGAAGATTAAGTCTAGCAATGAATTTTGAAAATGTGCTGTACATTGAAGGAGGTAGGGCACAATCCTGCCCTTGGCGGGGGGGTATTCACAAGGTTGCATAGGAACCAGGACTTATCTTTCATTTCTCTAATTTTTGGATGCTCAAAGATGGAAAAATCTGCAGAGATACAAGCCTGTGGCAGATGACCATCAATTATAAGCCAGGAAGCTCTTGCCGCCGCCTTTGCCGGTGCTGTGGTGTGCACAACCAGTGCAAAGCGAAATGAAGAAACAAAATTTCTCACTGCTTTCATTTGATCTGCTTCCTTTCTCACATCTCTGTGTGTGGGTTGAGGGAGGAGGGGAAGGAGGGTGAGGAGGGGAGGACGAGGGTGGGAGTTTCCTTCATGCTTCAGCAGTGGTGCTGAATGTGAAGGAAACAATAGTTGATCTGATTCCAGGCATTCACTTGGGCAAGGGCTGCTTGAGGAGTGAGCTCAGGCCTGCGATTCTCACAGGTACCGTTGCCAGTGGCTGGGTTACCTGTGGGATAGATGGGAACAGATAGAAAAGTAGTATGCAGTTCAGGGTCTGCCCTAAATTTCATCCTCTGGGATTTTTAGGAAATAGATATTTATTTTATTTAATCCCTGGACCAAGCACTCATTTTCAAAATAAGGCTTAACACTCAGCTGTCAAGATGACACTTTCTCTTTTGAAATGCTAGCCTTCATTTGATCTAGAGGTACTGAAAGTACACGTTGCCTTCATGTGCTCAAGGGCAATATGGAAAAAAAAGACTGAGTATTGTCACAGGAAGAGATATGTAGCAGTGAAAAGGAAATAAATGTAGTCAACTCGCTGGTAGTTGTACTGCAGACCGACAGAGCACCACGCTGCTCTCTCTTGCTGGCTATGATTAAGAGGCCTGAATTAAAGATAACTGCTTTGGAAAAATGCTGGGGCAAAGCACCCACTGAGCACTCTAGCTAAAGCAACCAATGGTTCTTCACCAAAAACAATCACTGCCTACTTCTGCCTGACAGAAGGCACATTTTTTGATCAGCTGTTCTCTTCTATTTTCCCATGCTTTTTTTTTGTCAGAAAGATGATCTTGATTCCTAGGCACGGGTTGTGATTTACATGGGGCAAAATCATGCAAAACCATGTTAAGTTTTATAACATCTCAGAGTAGTTTGAAGTTATTGCAATTTATCTGGTGTCTTATGTACTGAGGGAAAACATTTATGGTGAAAGGGGTTTTTAAAGTGCAATGACTAGACTACATGATTTACTATGGCTTAGACACGAACACAAATGTTTAGATGGTGTCAAATCTTGTTCGGGCTACCCAGACAATCTCTCACCTGCAGAACGGGTTCAGGTAGCTAATCATGAGCTGCTTGTTGAGATTCACAGAGTATCTTCCTTCTGATAACAGCAATATAAAATTAGTCTTCTCCTCATGTATTTTGCTACCTTTGGAGAGCAAAATTCTATCTGAACTTTATTTGAACTCTTACAGGTCTCATTTGGGTTAAGCTCAAAGGCAAGTCAGACAAATGTTATTTAAGGCTTTATTGTTTTTTCTAGATACACACCAGAAATAAGAGGTGGAAAAGACCTGCATCATACAGGTGGTCGGTGAGGAGAGACACTGATGTTTAGAGAGCTTGCATTTGTAGAGACTGCTTTTCACAGCTTACATTCCTTTGTGGTCTCCTCATGTTTTGGTTCAACTCTGCTGACCAGCTTGGCCCTTCTGAGGAAGCAGCATTTGGGAGGTTTGGTGGAACAGTTCCTCTACCTTCTGAGCTGTAAAGACTGCAATTTTGTGCTAGTCTAATGTAGAAAGCCCAAAGGTGTCATGGTGGAAAAGAAAGCAATTTCCGTTCTTCTCTCCCAGCATTTTCTACCTATAGTGTGACTCTGAGGATAAGTAATCCCGCCCTTTATTTTTAATGTTTTTTTTTTTTAAAAGAGGGTTTTTCTTCTTTCTTCCTCCCTACTTTTTATTATTACAGAGTATGTGTGTTTGAGGAGGAAAAGGAGGCGGGAGAAGGGATGTGGGCAGGAGATGCAAAAAGCTAGCTCTAAGATAGTTATCTCTTTGGGAGGGGCTTGTGAAGAAAAAAAACCCCAATGTGCTAACTGATGTCTTTGTTTTACTCGGGGATTTTCGTATTATTTGAGATGAATGTTTTGGCTCCATTTGGGCAGGATAGTTTGTGCCTATGTACATAGAAAGAGATTAGGAGAGCACATTACGTAGCAGCGCAGGGACCATGCCCAGCCATGCTGCCCACTTGCACGAGGCAGCAGATTCTTCAACTCCTGCATCAGTTCTAGCGTAGTCAGACATACCCTGCAGACAGCAGACTACATAATGTGTTGCTGTCATTTTGATTTCGAGGCTCTGGTACTGTAACGGGCCAAACAGCAAACACAGCTAACTGAAAGAGGATGCAGGAAATAAAAGAAATGTATTTTTAAGGATATAGATGATGGGGGAGGAATTGCTGATATGACTGTGAACTCTTGTGATATATTTAGAACCTTGGAGTAAAACTGCAGTTCTATTGAAGTCAATAAAAATATTGCCATTGAATTCACTGGAAACATTTTTTCTGTCCTCTGTCAGAGGAAATAATAGTTGAAAATATACATCGACAACACTTTCACATCTGTGTCTCCAGGGAAGAAAGGACACTGTATTTCTATAATGCCTACGCACAGACATACATCTTGCTAAAGATACTGTCATGAACCCTGAAAACCCTGTCTTTTTTCCTACTTTTCTCAGCTTCCAGGTCAAGTCTTGGGTCGGGTCATAGGTGTTACCACTGGGGAGGAGGAAGGAAACATATCCTACTCACTCCAATCCAAGCAAGTTTTTCTGGTTTTTTTTGTTTTTTTTTTTCTGTAGGGGTGGTGTGGGTTTGGGTTGGGTTTTGGTTTGATTTGGTTTTGATATGAGTTACATTCTCCCTTCTATTTTAAAAACAAAACAAAGTGCATATAAGTAACATACACAGCCACCTTCAAATTTACTTGTGCACAACTCCCCAAACCTCTCTGCAGCACAGGCAAGGCAATAGTATTACAAGTGAGCAGAAGGTATTTTCTACCTTTTTAAAGTACCCGAGTTCTTTGGATCTGTCCAAAGCAGGCACTAGGGACTGGTGTGTTTCATACCAATATCAAATTGTTTTTAGTATCAGTCACTTGGATGTGGTGCTCCACTCTAGCTTTGTCTCCTGTGGTGTCTTCTTGGGAAATATTAACTGAACTGACTTTGTCATTTTTCCATGGCTGCGCTCTCTGCAGGATGTGCCCTGTGCCAGATGGTTGACTTGAATGAATTCTCTTTACATAGTTAAGAATCGGTCTCTTTTATTATTCATGACTTGTTTCTTCCATCTCTCATGTTTCTCAATTTTCTCTCTGCTTCATAGACAGATAGTCATGCCAGATTGAGATGAGGCTGTTATTTCATCTTATATTAGGAAGCCACGTTGGGGCAAAAAGTGTGTCAAGAAGGACAGGGGGCATTTTCTCAGATTCCAGCTATTTTAACTTCCAATGTCTGTGTTGCAGGAAGATGTAGAGAGCTATTGTTTGTAAAGTAATAATGCTATAATTTTTAGGCTGTGTCTAAGTTTTTTGTCTGCAATACATGAATAAATGAATAGGAAAATTAAACTACGTGGGAACTTAAAGTATCTGTAAGTTTTCAGTTAAACAATTGACTTGTATAGAAGTACTCTCATTATATATGAAAATCACAGTGACTCAGTGTCCTTCAAGATACAGCACCTACATGGCTTAAAAAGATCAATAACTGCACGTAAAGCTAGCCTGATGAAAAGATTATACACTCAGTTGCACATGTAGTGCAACTAGGTATTAAAAATCAGGCTCTGAAGTATTTGTTAAAAACAGATCTAACTCCATTGATGTCAAGTGTGCTGATTTTCTTTGGATAGGGATCTATTACTTCAAGTTTATATTCAATATAAACATCATATGCAATAATAAATCTTAGAAGCACATGCTCAGGTTGTTTATTTGATTTATTATTTCATTTAGTGTAATGCTATTCCATTTCATTCCTTTCTTGTATTTCTAGTTCCTCTGTAACAACCTTGTAAAAGTGACAGGGAGGCTCAGATCTTTGCCCAGCAAACAATATATATTATTTGCTACATGAAAGTGGTGCACAACTCTCTTAAATGTTCCCTAGCAGACTCCTATTGCATTCCACAATGTGCCTGCACTTGAACCACCTCCATTCATATCAGAGTCTTTTTATCCCAGCACACATTGAGCAAGCTGCTCTGAAGCTTAATTCTCCTGACCCTTCAGTGCAGTCGGATATTGTCACCTAATCCCCTTTTTTTCCTTCTGTCCCATGTGTGGTTTTGACTTCTTTCTCTTCTCAATTCCTTTTTCCTCTTCCCTTTTTCTTTCTTTCTTATTCTATAAGCCTCTCTCCAGGCTCCACATTCCAGAATTCATCCTTGCATTAGGGCTGCAATACAATGCTCTCCCAGTGTTAAAGGATTAGACATTAAGGAGACTGTGGCAACTCCAGCCTTACTATATGCACAGGGGGAACATAAGGGGATGGAGGAGTGCTTGCTAAAGAGTAAGGAGACTGGGAAACGAGGGGGGGAAATGGCATCTTAGCAAAACCAGAGTGGCCGACAAAGAGATTTGTGTGAGGAATAGTGGTTGTTTCTGCTCAGTTTAATACTCTAAGTTACCACCGGAAGACAGTAAACCAGTTGGAAAGCAAAGCAGCATTATACACTACACAGTGATTGGTACATTAAATGCAATTTTTATTTTAACATCCACCTCTGAGAAACGGCCGGTTTGAAGCACTCGTGGTGACACACCATTCCAACATATGCGATGAGAGTACTATCCGAAGTGCCAATGTTAATCAATATTGCATAGATTTTTTTTTTCATAGATAATTGTACCTCTGACTCCAAGATTTCTAAAGTTCATACTACTCCCAGAGAAGGAGTCTGGTGTCTTGGCTTCCAAATATTTCCTGCAGCTTGGTTTTCATTTGTTTTCATGTTCCTGAAGGGAGTGGTCTTTGTTAAATGTCTCCTCCACTTTCATTATTGGATTGGAAACAAGTATATTACTTTTCAGTATACACAGGTTCACAACAGTGTAGAGAAATGTATTTTGAAGAAATTAAGGTTCATTCCTTTCTTTGCTACCACTTTGCCCCTGCAAAAGTAATTCTGTAAAAGTAAATTTAAGAATATAATCATGCTCCATTTAAATTAATTAAAAATCTCCAGAAGCTATTTAAGAATGAAATCCTTGAGACAGGTTTTTTTTTTTGAAACATGCTAAACAGATCCTGTAGTGGAGCCCTAATTGACTGTTAGAATCTGTAGCATGACTCACAAAACCCTATAGAAGGGTTCTTTTTTTCCATCAAGGTTGTTTTGCTTATTTGTTGGTAGGGTGGGAAAACTAAATTGAAGAAGCAAGTTTTGCATTTTGCATTGGAGGCGGTGAAGTTCGTGGTCATCCTAATCTATTACGGAAGTGAGTTCTACAGTCGTGGGCCAGCTGCCGAAAAAGTTTTGTCACCCAGACTCATGAGTCTCACCCTTGTGGCTGACAGTTTCATTGTTCCTGAGGAACGTAAGTGTCATGGAAGGTCATGGTTGCATTATTATTATTCAGCTACATTTGAATAAATGTACTTGGCTCTATAAAGAATGCTACAGGCCTACTTACCCTGCTGTACCCCACAGGCATGTGGTGAGGCTTAAAGATTGTAAAGTGCTTTGAGTTCCTTGGAAAAAAGGCACTATATGAATGCAACAGATTCCCATTTGTTCATATAGCATCTGGTCCCACATCACCGATGTTATGATATACAGGATCAGACCCAGAGTGCTGTACATGTGTTTGATTATTCACAAACATGAACGGAGATATGGCCCCAACTCCAAGGTCTTTACAGTGTAAAGAACTGACCTGGCAGCCTACCAAACACACCTTCTGTAAGGCACTGAGCATTTTTTTGTGCGTACCAGCTTGCAAGTTTTGAGTTAGAAGTACACCAAGCAATTAAGTTTTAGATATGGACCAGACAGGAAAAAGAGCACAGACTGAGTATTGGGCAGGTGAGCAAAATGAGTGCTGTAGGAAGAAAGATTCAAGTCTTGAAATAAAGGTTGTTTTGAGAGCAGAAGTTATGTTTTACACTTGGGCGAATCTGCGTACTTGCATACTTTGTGTTTTCTCATGGAAATACATAATGAGATTTTGATGAAAATAGAATGAACAAAACCCAGAGTAGTAGCAGTAAGAGTGAGACCATCATTTTAATAACGAACAAGTACTAGATGAAGTAAATAATTCTGTTGGCTAGATTCTCACCCTGTATCAACTGGCTCATGTCTAGGAAGATTAGTGGTTTCTGGTATTTTATTCTAGCTGTAGATGTTTAAATATTTTTTTTTTAAAAAGCAAAACTTAAACACAAGAAAAACATTCATGCCATTTACATATGGAGGTTCTTGTGTCAGCAGGATGCGGTTTGCTGCCTACAGGCTTTCAGAGCAGGCCATGACATTCTCCAATGCATAGACTCTGCAGTGGCTTTCAGGCTTTCATCTCCAAAGTTCCCCAGGACCAGTGTAAATGGAAAGTGGGTAAAATGTGGAATTAATACTAAAATAGCACACTTCTCCCTACGATGAAGTTCAAGGCTTCTGTTTTGCATATAAAGCTTCTGTTCTTCATGGTTAATAAAAGAAAATAAAGTGTTAGGTCTGTTGGTAGTGTTCACAAAAGCTGTAAGAGCACAGACACTACGTAATAATTAGCCCAAAACAAAATGCTCAGAATGACACTATAACTTTCCCCACCTGTTCCCCAACCTGTCAAAAAGAAACACGTCTCTTATTTCACTCTGAATAAGATGTAGTATGTTTGTGGTTTGGGAGATGATGGCTTGATTCTCTGTCAGTTGAAACAGCTGGCTGCTGCGATGTGAACTGAAGCCAGGACTGAGAGATCCTTGTTTTTAAGTGTTTGGTCTTAGAGAGAGAATCTTTGCTTGCTGCAGTTGAATATTCACCAGTTGAATAGGCCAGAACATTAGTCTGAATATATTTTAATCTAACTTTGAAATGGCAAATGTGAAAGAAAGGATGCAGCTAATGAAAACTTCAAAGAGATAAGGAATAGAGGAATGAACAGTTTGAAGGTTTTTAAGAAAAGCTTATGTGGTTGTTCAGATGTTCCTTATACGTGTTGTTCCAAACTGTTACTGAAGAATGTAATAAACTTGCTGTGTGTAGATTTTTTTCTTGGTGCAAAAATCCATTACCCAGTGTCATCTCTTACTTCTCTCTCACTGCTGGGAACCCTGTAACCCTGTATGAAACATGTAAAATTCTTCCATGTCCTCCTATCTGCCTTCCCTACCTACCTCTCTCAGCTCTTCATTCTCCTTTACCTACTTTCTGTCCTAAATCCACTCCTGTAAAAACATTCCCCAGCCTCACAGACCAATAACGTTGGGTTAAACTGTTGGTGCAATGTGTCTCAGGAAGAAGTAACCTGCTGATGGCAGCAGGAAGCATGCCCAGGGCAACACCGTGCCTGGAGAGGCTGTCGGCGTGGAGAAACTAGAATCTTCTTAGGCCTCACCTTGTCCAAGGCTGTAATGAAGCCCTGCTTGGGATCAGTTGTGCCACAAAAAGAGCTATCTGGTTGCATTTTGACATAGTTCCCTCTTGTACTTTCTGGAAAACTATAACTGAATGGTCTTGGAAAACGAAAGTGGAAGGTGAATAACTGGGCAATAAAGGCTAGATTCTGATTCAGTTTAAATCTTCTACATGCCACTTTCATATTTTTCCCCATTTTTTCAGGCTTTTAAAAATTTAGGAAAAAAAAATTAAGCTAGAAAAAGAAGAAAGTGTCTCTAGCCTTTTCTTTGCGCAAGTCCTAACAGTTCTTGAAAGATTTATTCCTACATTAAAAAAATCCAACAAGCCCTTAGTCTCCATTCTTTTTATGCTATCTTCCCAAAACAGAAGCGGGGGGAACAACTAGACTGAGAACTACTCCCAGATGATAATAAACTGACTCAAAAAAGTTGAGAACAAGCTTGATCAGCCCTCTAACAGATGGGAGTCTTTACTGTTTTACTCTTAAGAGACGCTGGTAAATCATTTGGCATTATTAAAGATACCAACCACAAAAAGGATCTGTAAAAATATATATTTCCAACTTTTCATCATCTGGGATTCTGTAGTTGTTAGTGGTCCATGAGTCACTGTTAATATTTAAATGCAATATATTCATTTGGATAGGTGCATAACAGAGCAATCTTCAAGAATGAAATAATTGCCACCCAAAAGAAAAAAATGGTGGTTTCATATGCTGACATAGGTAATTGAAACATCTCTTTTACTTGAAGCAGATCTTTTAAGCTGTAATCATAGATACAAAGTACTGTAGACATATCGGGTCTGTCTCGCCACTGTATTAGCCTGGCTTTATTCAAGTGCAACTCAGTTGAAAAAGCTGGAGTTACACCAACATGAAATTGAGCATTTTGCCCACCAACACAGCTCTGTATTGCCTCGTGTCCTACTTAGTCATTTGCACCACACAAGAAAGATGCAGAGAATTATGTATCTGATTTTGATTGTGGGATTTCAGCAGACATTTGTGGTACATTAAAAGACTACACAGTGTGGTAGGCAACAGAGAAGCTGTCCCACCATCTCTGTCGAATGATGATGGAGCGTAATTTGTTGTCTAAGAATGTGTAAGTATTTACTAATGGTGGTGGACTAGGATTTCTCATTGCAGTCGAGGTACTTTCCAATATGTGACCCTTCTTGGTCAGCATCTGGAATTCAGGATTGAGATAGGTTTTAGGACAGCTGTGGAAATAAACTTCACCAAGACACAGTATTATCTTATGCTTTGTGATTTTTGGAGGTGGAAGTTAATAGGCAAGAGACATCATTTTATATAATAATTCCAGTCCAAGTTCTGACGAGTAACATTTTAGATGCTTTCAACAAGCAGAGGAGAAGGTTCCCACAAAGTTCTGCATCTCCTAGTTTCTTTACATATGCATGCCATCTGTACCTTCCATCAACAGTGCTCCCAAGTAAATGGGCAGAATGGCATTTCAGTGGCTTTCTTCCTGCAAATGTTCGAAGTTACTAAGTAAACTATCAAACCTCAAAAAAGAAAGCAGCTAAAAACAAATGAGAAGTCTAGAAAGTCAGAAGTTGATTCAACATTTCCTATTTATGCACACAAAAATGACAGCTTAATACACTTTTTCCCAAAAGAGGCAAGAGTTTAGCGTGCAGTGTCCCCCTAACCATTCAGCGCTCTCCAAGCATAAACTCAGTAAAGCTTATATAAACTAACTGCAGAACCTCACAGCTGCTGCAAAATTTTGTGGGCCAAACTCATTTGGTTTAAGTGGAACAAAAAACATGAAGGTCAAAATAGGGTCTCAGTTTGACCCTTCCTTTTTCCAGATAATGTATGAGGCCTTTCGGTTTGTCTGATGTACTTTAAGTCTACATAATGAAAATGCAGTCCACATCCCTGTGAAGTTAAGTAGTATATAAACAGAGAAACATGCCATTTTATCACTTAAATGAAAATGTATGGGTGAATAACTGTTTTGAGTTACTTTTAAGCTGTGAGATTCCTGGCTGGTTTTTTTTTTTAATCTGAGCTGGAGTTGTCAGCAGGTTGTCTTATTGTTCCTTTTACTATTTAACTTGAGAGGCTTCATCTAAAATGCAGTGCTGGTGTGTGTGCATAAGCTAGACAAATAAATACCAATCATCTCCCAGATGGTGATAATATGCCCCATGGGAATGGAGCATAGTCTTGCTTTGACGCTTCTGCCTGTGTGTACGCACATACATGCATTGTATTTCTGAGCTCTCCCCCAATCCAGCATCCTTTGCTCATCTCAAGTTGTGCATTTAATTACACTTGTGCTGGTGTTACTTCTTGTGTATTTCTTGAATATAGTCCATTGTTTGGTCCTTTTATGTCTGGATGTCTTCCTCCTCAGAGCCAGGTCTTTCAGATTTTGGCACTTGCTGGTTTATTTTATTCTACTGTAGCTTTTATGCATCTGGGTTTGAGCGTATAATCCAGAACCCTGAATTAAGAATCTCTGCTCCTCATAAAATGAATGAGGAAAATGAACTGCCTCAGACTGGGCCTCATGGTAGTGAGGGCCCTGAGCAGAGAGACTCCTTTGCTGGTCAGTAGGAAATTACTTCAATTCTACAGCTCCTTCTCCTGGGCTTTAGTGCCTAACTGTGAGCTGCAGCGAGGTATTTCCCTGAAACCTTTCCTGGAATAAGGTACTTATGTCATTTTCTTGGAAACCATCATGGAGATCATTCCTTTCTTTTAAAGTATAGCCAAGAAGGTACTGCCAAACCCTTTTATTCAGTATTCGCAACCCCAGAATATGAATAGCCCATTCCCTGTTCTCTTGGCTGTGGTTCAGGCCCATATGGCCCAAGCGCCCTGAGGATCCCCTAACCACTAAACCATACTTGGAGCAGGGTGCACTTTTTATCCCTCCTGTTGAAGCCGTTCAACTTCGTAGAAAAGCCTTATGAATTTGCTGGACTGGAGAAGCTAAGAGAAGGTGTACTACTGACGAATCTGTGAATTAGAATCCTCAGTCGACAACTGTGGAGAGGACCTGGGTTCTAGCTCCTGCGTTCCTGCACTGATGACTGTTCCCACAGTTTATAATGAATGGTTGTTGGATAAGAAATCACTGAACATAAGCAGTTGATAGGCCTCTTTTCTTTTAGATAGTGTCCTAATCCTGGACAGGAAAGTCTGTCTCCATTGATTGGTCCCAATAGGAAAGTCAAGAGTTTATTCCTTTCTTCCTGACACACAAAGTTTGGTAGGTACCCCCCATAGTAAGAAAGGTCACGAAAGAGCTCATCTTCCACCTGATTTTGTGAATTTCTGTCTTTGTGCTTGGTAAGTTCAAGCTTTGAAATCTGTTTCTATAAAAAGAGGCAACCTTGGAGGGGGGATCAGAGAACGTTTTTTCCTCTTGCTTTCTGTATCATCCTTCATTTACACACCCAGTGGACATTGGAGCATAGAGATTGCTTAGCAGCTTTGCTTAATGGCCTTTTCTAGGAATGGAGCCTACGCTCATCTTACGGTGCTTTAGTTGTCACTGACACGGCAAGTTTGGGAATTGTTTGTATCACTGTACCACATAACTCCTCTGATTATTCTCCTCTAACTTTCTGGTGATACTCCAAGCATGTCCATGAAAGGATTATTTAGAATTATAATTATTTCATATATATGAACCAAATATCAAACACAGAAGGTTGTGAGACAGGTGAGCATAGATAAGCCATGAGATTTTTTTCTTTCATTTTATTTTCTGAGAATATAAAGCTGGGAGCAATATACACCTCAGTAGTCAGGGCAGGTTACCAGTGGATTATTATTTGCATGTCATACTTGAATACATAGGCAGGAACATACCTAGAAAATTCACTGATGCATCCAATGCATGGATATATCTATTGCTTAAAGATTAGTGTCTAAGATACCCTTTTGCCGTAAGGAGGAAGGTAGTAATTCTTTTTCTGTTTTCAATAAAATTCAGGCTCTTACATTATACAAAAAGAAACATATTTTTCCCAGTTGTTGTGAGTGATTATGAAATGTATTTCCCATTACCTAGATCATTCAACCATCTTGCATTTATACGGGGAAATGAAAGGGGAAGATTAGTCAGTGAATGTAAAGATACTCAGTCAACAGAACTTGAGTTTTAGATCTATGTTAGTAGGCCTGCTACTAGCTACCGGATTTCTTTTTCTACTGTATTTTCTGAATCAGAGGAAACAAAATAGTACATTACCTAATTATTATTTTAAGAGAAAGCCAAAGTTAGTTGATTATTAATACTGAAACAAGCTGCACTGCCTTTTAATTACCATTGATGGGTTCATCCTTCAATGTATATAATTGGCACAGCTCAACAGTGGAGCTGTCCTAATTTCCATCAGCTGAGGACATGGTTTATCATACATTACCAAGTAATGTATGACTTGTAGTATAATTACAACTTTAAATCAATACAGAAAACAGCAATATTTTTCAATTTGCCATGCAACTTCAGTACAAAATATGAACTAAGCTCTGCTACAGAGCACACGGTACTTGCAAAGAAAATAAAGGGGGTGGTGGGGAACTGCACTCAGAAAGAGACTGAAAGTAATAAAACTAGTGTGGTAAAGTAAAGCACAAGTAGAAAATAAATTGCCTTGAGGTTTCTACTCAAACATCTCCTCCTGGAATAAGGAAAATTACATCTAGCTAACATAGAAAAGAATAGAAAAGCATTAAAAAATTGTTGGGTTTTTTTAATTAATATTTTGGGGAGCATTGACAGTTTTTACTTAGTTTGGCTTTACATTTCTTTTGCTCTAGTAGGTGAAAGGTAGAATAGATCCCTTAGGATAAATTGCATTTACTCTGCTATTTTAGAGCAACTAAGTTATTCTGAACCTAGTGGAAACTGGCAAAGTGAGCACGGGAGGAAACTCCTGAAAGCATAATAAGCTGGTAGATGAAGCTGGCAATTGAGTTTCATGTAAAACGATTGAAGTTTTTACTGGCACAGTGTATTTGTATCCATCATGCAAGGGCTACTGAGCAAGGTAGCGTGCAAGACCTATCTAGATGTTATACAAATGGCTCTGATTCATAAGGAGGGCTGGCTTGGAGAAGAACATGGGGAGGGGTCCAGGTCCCCAGCCACTTATAGTCTTTCCCTTCCCAGGGTTCTCAGCCTGCTTTGGGAGGCAGCAGTTGAATGACAGCAGGTAGCAGCCCGTTGTACGCTGTGGATACTCATGCCAGGTGTAACTAGTAAGAGTTCAGGCACCCTCTGTGGACAGCTGAGTTGTTCCCTCAGCAAGTTAATGATGCTGTCTTGGCAGTGTTACCCATTACCTACCACGGAGCACAGCCATTCTGCTTTTCCTCCTTATGCTTCTCCCTTTTGTCTCTCCAAGAGTACATTAATCCTTTCTGCCTCAGCATTTCAGTTCTGCCTGTGGGGTGACCTGCACCTTGAAGTTCTAACCCCTTCTCAGCAGCACTGCTTTCCCTATTATAGGTCACTAGTTTTTACCTCTGTGTATTATTTTTGTCATATAAATATAACATTTTATTTGATCAAATGGGCCATGCTTTGCCCTGCTCCAGATTTTTCAGTCCAAATGTTCTGTTCTTACCTTCAATTATTCTGCTAGTCTTTGTTGGAGATACAAGGTGGCTGAGTTTGTTTTGTTTTTAACAAATGTTAAAAATTATTTCAAAACATTGATAAAAGCACTGAAAAGGTTTGGCTATGGGGGAATCCCCTAAAATGCCATCAGGTCGATTGTGATTCCCCATTAATAGCTTGCAAAAAAAGAAGTACTCAGCCCATCCTTGATGCTTTTAACATGTGGTTTATTGTCACTGTGTGACACTGTTTTTAACCACAGTGTTGTACTGTATATTAGATCTAGAAAATTACTAATAATCTCCATTGAGAATGAAATCAGGTTTGTCTGACATGACCTATTTCCTGTCAAACAGATTGAATGACATCAATTCTTTCTCCTTTCCTTATTTCCTTCTTAGTTGACTCCTGCATCAACTGATTCATTATTTTGCCCAAGATTGAGGTCAACCTTGCTGACCTGGTGCTGCCGGTGTCATCCTGCCTGCCCTTTTTGAATATAGCACTCTTGTATTTCATGGGAATCTTCCTGGTATTCCAAGATACATTAAAAATGTGCCAGCGATTTTCCTCAGACCTTTTAGGATTTCCTCAATCTTTTAGGATTGTTTGGGGTCAAACCTGTGGGCTACTAGGTTTAAAGTACTTATCAGTAATTGATGCTCTTTACCATCCTCTATAGTTACTAACAGAGTGGCTTCCTCAAGTGGCAAAAGTTCTTTATCCTTTTTTATTCTCATATGGGATAGGAATATTTGCTGAATGTTTCTCTCATGTGCATCACTAGCAATGTTGTCTTCTTCAAAAAAACTTTAACCATTGGAAGCTTTCTCAGATTCTTAAATATTTCAGAAATTATCATCATATTAGTTATATATTTCTCAGGTATAGAAATATCTCTGAAGTGTTTAGCTTCCCTTTTTCTCTGCTCTTCTTTGCTTTTTATATATATGTTGATTGTTATCTAGTCTCTGTTGTCTCTACTTCATTCCCTGTAAAGCAACATTATACATGTGTAAAAAGAACCTGTATATATATAAATTTATATATATTTTTAAGTAAGGTCTCCTTGGTCCATTTTAAGGTTGCCTTGAAATAACCAAAATCTTTACATTTTGCTAAAGGAATGCAAAAAGCTTTTGATCCACAGCAGTTACTGTGGATCATTGAAGAGTGAAAGCGTAAGTCTACCACACTGGATGTGAGTGGAAGGCATGAAGGATATGAGAAGGGAAGGTAACACTGTAGCTTGCCTGTAAGAGAACCACACTTGTTCTAGCTTGATGATTTTGGAGTAAGTTGCTTACTTACTTGGAGAGTGAGACAGCTACTGTTTCATTTATCTGCTTCATTAAGTTTAGACTATATTTCTCTCTGTTTGCCTTTCTACTTGTGCTTGGAGTGTGTCTATCTGTGCTCTGTTTCACAGAGCCTGGAGTTTATTTGCCTGAGTTTGCTTTCCACTGCCTTTGGACTACATTTGCACTGAGCTCTGTTTCATTCAGTCTGGACTTTATGGGCCCAAGTTTGTTCCACAGCATTTGGACTATGTTTGTTTTGCTTTCCAGAGCCTGAAAATGTGGCTGTATATGGCTTGCCACTGCCTAGCAGAGTGTCTCTGTCTATATTGTGGTTAGCCTGAGTATACTCCTGTGCTAGCTTGGCCTTCACTCACCTGTCTGTTAGCATCTGCCTTGCTTCTGGATTCAGCTAGTTTACAGTAAGGGGGAATCTGAGATAAACTCAGAGTGGTTTAAACTCTGGATGGATTTTCAAGATCAGGGTAACCTATTTGCTGTTTCCCAAATACCAGTATGGAAATCCTACCAAAATGCACTGTACCCTTGCAGACACGTAGAAATGCGTTTCAACACGTTGTTATTTTGTCCAACAGAAATCAATGATTAAAGGCTATGACAAAGAAGTAGCTTCTCTGTAAGTCCACTAATATAAATGAAGTTGCTTGACATGAAGTATTATGTCAGCGCAAAATTTGTCTGGTACACACAAATCAAATATATATGAGCTCAGAGGGGGAGTGCCTACCAAATTCCTAGCCAAACACAGACATCCTCAGCTTGCCCTACCTTTAATTAAAATAGAAAAGGAAAAAAACTAACCATGTTCTGTAATTTTTGCTTCTTAAGGATAACGTTAACTGGAAACACAGATGCTTTCTTAGCTCTCCAAGACTATTAGCCTCCTTTTTAATTCTCTTATTCCCATTTTGCCTTTTTTCTTTTAGCCTAAATCTGGTTTTCTGTATCTGAACTAGTGTGTTGCCTCAGTGATCACCTCTCCATGTCTTCTGGAGATACGTGTTTTGATGCAAACATAAATGTCCTTCAAGGGTACCGTCTAGAACAAGTTGCTTCAGGACAACTTTCAGGACAACAATTTCTTACCTATTCAAACAGCTGTGGTTTACATCTCACCCAACATGAGCTGATCCGTTGGGGCAAACAGTGCTCTGCTACATTCATCTTAAGCATTTTGGTGTTTTGGAAGTTATAACCTTATATGATTTTGCTAATGTGTCCATTCACATCAGGCAATTATTTCTAGTGTGTTATCTGTTTTCTGCAAAAGTTAAACACAACACTATTTTAAAAAGTAAAGGTTGGGTACTAAGTTGGCTGCATATACCTGTGGGACAAGTAGCAGCAGCACTCTCCAATCTCCCACCTTCCTCATTTGGGTTTTCCATGACAGGACAATGAAAATCTCAAATACAGCCAATTCCATTTTGAAATACATGGCATATTGAAAAGGAATTGCCTCCTGTGTTGTGGAGAACATCAGTCTCTGTATTTTTAATCTCTTGCAGTGGGCCTGACTGTTGGACTTGTGCTGAACACTTAAGATATTCCTCCTACCCCATAATAAATGGAGTATGTACATGAATTTGAAGTGATTGCATAAAAGTATGCATGCAAAACCCATTTTCCTTTTCATTTGCAGCTATTTATCCAGCAACAACAGAACTAGAATAAGCCCAAAGAATAACTTAAAATAAGTGGATGGTGGGGTTGGATAAGGTCAATTATGGATGTAGTTGGAGGGACTGATCCAGCAGTAGCACAGAAGGAAACCAGCCAGGCTTTCGAGTTAACCAGCCTTGTGGCAATATTTTTGGAATCCCTGAGGCTAAAGACAGACAAGCCTCCAGATACGGAGAATGTGCCATCCCTGTGGATGTTTAGAAACAATTGGTCCTATCTAGTGGCCAGGGGATGGACTAGTCAAAGCCTGTCTCAACACAACATTTTTGATCTATAACCACAGAAAGGTATGTGTCATCAGTTTTATTTTAAGTAGATAACCACATTGGGAAAGCAAACTATTGTGACATTAACATTTAGATTTTGTTGATTTTTGAGTAGTTGATGGTTCTAGTCTTCAGGGATAGTCTTTTATCTTCAGGGATAAAAGAAAAAATTGCCATAAATTAAAGGGGTTGTGAGTAATATATGGGTTACATAAAATTTGAAAGATTTTAATATATTAAAATGTTAAAAATATAACTAGCAGTTGATAGATCTGAAACGTTCAGTAGACTAATCTTTAGCAAGGTTTGGTGATCAGCTTTAGATGGCTTGAGTATGGAAAAAGACAGAAAATGAGAGGGACTGTATTGCATCCAGAGGAAAAAAAAAATCTGATTTTAGATTTTTAATTTCTTACGTTGGGGTAACAGTTTTTCCTGTTAGAGGAAACTGATCATTTCAGGGTAGGTCTTAAGTAGATTTATTATAAGACACAATAAAAGTCCTATGAAAGTAGGTGAATGAGAGTTTCTTCTTTAGAGAAAGAGTATGTGAATTCCTCCTGACTTCAAATTTCAGCTCAGCTAATAAAAACCTGCTTTTACTGTAATATCACAGCTCCTTTCTGAAAGGAGAAAGGCAGTATTTTTATCAGCCCTAAGATTACACAAGGGGAAGTGGGAAAAAAATGAGCAGCAGCAAACAAGACAAGCAGTAAGAAGACTTTTTTTGAAAGCTTTCTTCTGTTACGGAATCCCCTGTGTACTTTTCCAGTGCCATCATGAGCAGTTTTCTGAAACCAACCTGGGAAGAGATTGGAGAGAGCTGGATTGATCTGGCACACAGGTGTTCATGTGTCTTCTTGCCAGCATCGTGACTGGCACTTATCCAGGGGAAGGATGCACAGGGAATCACGTTGAGAGGAAAAGAGAAAGGACTAACCTCATCTTTGGGCTTAGGACCTACTTCTTCTCCTTTCCAAGACTCAGGATTCAGGATGTTATTTAAGAATATTTTCTTCAAGCTTGTGAGCAGTCCAGTTGACTTTGTTGCTTCACTTACATGCCTAAATTTAAGCACATGCTTAGTTATCTTCAGTCTTCAGTAAAAAGAATCAGCCCTCGACAAGAGGATGGTTAAGAATGTCTGGTTTGGAAAATGCTGATACTGGTGCTTAGCTGTAATTAGCAATGCTGTACCTCAAGTCTGGTTTTAACCACTATCAAAGTGTGCTGCTGCTGTATTCAGAACCTTTCAATGTGGCCATTTATCAAATAGGTTTTCAAAATACCTCGCAAAATCTAGTTTTGTGTATGCTTTTGTCACTATTTCTTACCTAGGTGATAACATTTGTTCCACTAATTTGGATTCTCAATCCTCATAGCACTGATTTTACTCAGCCGAGAATAAGATTTTAAGCACTTATTGACTAGGTAAGCCCAGTCCTACCTTCATTGCTGAGGTAACACTTTCACTGACTTCAATTCAGCTTATTTAAGTTAATAAAGGACACTGAAACAGATTCAGTGGGCAGACAACCCTTAGCTTATTTTTTGTAATATTTTGTCTTGGCATGAAGATTAGCTTGGGTTTTTTCCCAGGCCTATATCCAGCTGTAAAAAAAAAAAAAAAAAAAAAAAATTTAAAAGAAAGATAGCAGTGAGACTCTCCAAGAAATGACCAAACAACCTAGGAAATGTGGCGAGTACTATGGTTACACTCAGAGAAACATGCTATGGTGTTTGAATCCAAAGGGGAGTAGAAAATAGCTAGAGGTTGGCATTTCACATATCCATCTTCTAAATAAAGCTACTGTGCAGCTGTGGTTATAAAATAAAGATGCAGGCAATTTAGACATGTTCTTAATGACGTTAGGAGAAATACAGTCCATTGCTAGAGCCAGTACTATAGCTAGGTATTTCTACAGCATTTTTTCTGTGGTTGAGCTGGTGGCATACGCAGGTCTATGTCTGTTGTGCAACCTGTGTGGAGCTACTGCAGAGGGCTGCTTACTCAGTGGACACCACTAGCATAAACTCAATTGCTCAAACCACCAGAGAGATTAGCCCCTTATCTGGTAATTGGCAAAATACCAACAAACTATTAAAAATAAGGAACCGAGAGTGGAGTTGAAAGGGAGGAAAAGGAATTTTTGTGAGAATATGCAATACTTAATGCTTTGCATTTTACTAGTTTCTGAAAGCCTTTTTGTGCAAAGTGCTTTACAAACACATATTAAGATATACTCCCTCGCTGAGTGCTTTAAAGGCAAACAGAGACAAGAATATTATTATATCCATTCTGCACAGAGGAACCAGGGGGATTAGCAGAGAGATTAAGTGAACTACCCAAGACCATGAAGAGGGTCTGAAAAATATAGTCAGAGTCTTCAGTCCAATGCCTCAGCCATGATATTTCTTCCTTAGTAGCTATGCTTTCTAAT
>NW_010552387.1:31901-64548 GCF_000687285.1 Phaethon lepturus | reverse complement strand
CTTTCCCTAGCCTCAAAACCACAGTAAAGATTTCACTGTGGATGTTTGCTATGTGACTGAAAAAGTCTTATTTCTGGTTTTCAAATAGAGAGCAAGTGCTGTCTAATGGTTTATGTATTAGGAGGATAGTCTCATTTTCCACATGCTGTCTGGCTTTGCCGTTATGAGATGTTTAGAGAATGCTCTTTGGAATAAAAAAAAAAGAAAAAAAATTAGAGGGGGCCAAACCTGATGATAAGTTAGATCCAGTGCAATGTATTTCTTTTCCTCAATGTTTTCAGTGGCAAGGAAACAGCAAGTTACATGAGACTGTGCCATATGAACCCTTGGCCAAAAGTCTGAGAGCTACAATTTGTTCTGCGGGAAGTTGAAGCTGGGAGACACATAGAAGAGCAGCCCCGGTAGACCAGCCAGTGGATCCATGTGTGACTTCTGCTCTCTCCCAACAGTCTTAGTATTTGCAGTAAAATGATTATTAGTTAGGAATTGTGGCTTCAGTATGCAAAATCCCTTGGCCTAAGCAGAAAACAGTGGCTAAACATCAAACAAACGAGCAGCTGGGTTAAGAGTGTACACACAGCACATACTTTAAATGTCAGTTACATACAATGTTCCTGTAGTTGAGTACCCATTCAGCACCCATGGTAGTTTAAACTTACTTTTTCTTGGCAAGATCAAGTAGGTAACTTGGCTGAATAGATAGAATGGAATAGCCTATACACTTTTTGGATTTCACAGGAGGAGAAAAGCCTTGAAGCACTTATTCCTTTTGTTTAATAATTTATTTTTATTACCACCTTTTTTTGTACTCTTAGACTTGAATAGCTATTGATTGGGTTAGGTGAACTAACGGTCTAATAGGTCAGAAGATCAGAGACCTTCTGAAGGGCTAAGACCACCCACCCCTCTCCTTTCAGATCTCACAAATTTAAAAAAGATATATTTCTTCAGGTTTTGGAAGGCTGTTTTCACAACTCCCAAAGCCAGGAAGATCCTCCTTCAATTGACACAATTATATTAAAAATCCATTGAAAAGTACTGAAAAGCCAGAAACATTCAAAACATTTTTCTGTTACTAAATCTGATGTGCACTGAATATATTACTTTGTGTTAATATAAATAGATGAGAGAAACGGTGAAAACATCCTTTACAACACACACACTGGTAAGAATTTTCAGTGTTATGCAAGCTAAACTCAAATCCTAAGCAGTAGATTTCCTTCTGTTTGGAGTGGAACGGATTCAGTTTAACATTGTAGTTTAGGTTCATCTCAAATAATACTAGGTACCTATCTGTGGTACCAAATATGAGTTTAGTCCTTGGATAAAGACAGACATATCTAGAGAGTTAATCTGTCCTGTCATACGGTGGTGCATATTTAGCTCTATACTGACTTCACAGAAAACCTCTTTAAGTGTCCATTATAAGATATGAACAATATGATTTTTAAAATTCCAACCTTAGAGATTTAGACGAATTGCTGTTCATCCATGAAGGCAGGACTGAATCTTATAGGTTGTCTCTTCTTTTACTTCACATGTTACTTCACATTGAAAAGAAAACTTAAATCTCTCAAATATAATTCTGTGCTTTACAAATGTTCTAGCTGTTGCAAGGATGCATCATTTTGATGGATAGGAAATGATTTGCTCAGCTGTGAAGAAGAAAGGAAGAGAAGCACTGGCTTTGAGATAGGATGTGGGAAACCTATGACAGAGTTTTCACATTCTTGATTTAGAGGTTCAGACATGCCCACATATAAAAAACTTCTACTTGACTCCATCCCTCTGAATAAATTAAATATCAAGACCCAAATATTCAACATTGAGAGGCTACAGGAATCACAACCACACAAGACATATAGTTTCTTCAGCAGAGCAGGAGTCTCACTGCATTTAGACTTACCCATGTTCACTTAATATATAAAAGAAAAATGTTTCCATATTCTTGAGACTTTGCCTAACTGCTTTAATCTTTGCAATTGTTACTCGTCAACAAATTAGGAAATACAGAACAGGTACAAATTTTCTGCTAGAACTAGTCATTTACAGAAGCAATTTTAGATACAAGTGAAACACATACCAGTGTTAAGATCACATGTGGGGGTAAGTTTTACTCCATCGTATATATAGAAATTTTTAATGGAAATGGACAGACAAATGTAGCATTGAATTGTTACTTCAAAGTCTTCCCTGAGGTATCAGTGGATCATAGCAGCATTGTTCCTGCAGCATTCACAGTTCCTATCCCGACTCCCACTGGAGGACAGCAGATTACTTCATTGTCTTAGGTGGAGCATCAGATTTGCCACTTGCACACCCAGTCACATACCCTAACCAGCAACTAAAAGAGAGGGAAATCAAAGAGTACCTCCCTCTGCTCTCCATTCTCCAGCCGCTTTTGGCACATAGCTGCTACTCTCTTCCTACACCTTGTGTAGAGCTGAGCACAGCAGTAAGGAGGATCTTACTTTCCTTTCAGCAGAGGTACTGAGTTAGCTCTGAGTGCGGAAACTATAAAGGTTGTTACCAAACTCAGAAATGATTGGAAATTCAGACTTGGGGAATAGATAACTTAAAATGCAAGATGGAGATGTTTCTTGAACTTCCCCTCTGAATAATAAACATAACCGCTTGAAATAAATTACTTGATTATAGTATCATATTATATTTTATACCTTTTTTTAGTCAGACATTATTACTCATAAACTAAATAATATGATCATTTTTTAAGAGCTGAGATCATGCCTAGAAATAAGTCCAAACATGACTAGACATTGTAATTCATTTTTTCAAGGTTCTTGCTAGCCAAGAGACAACATCTGTACTGAACTGGAAAGGATTTTAGAGAAGATGAGGTTGTTTCTATAGAAACCGGTGTGTCATTTTCAGAATGTTGCTGAAATTAAGTATGAGGGTAATGGCAGTCTCCTTTCTTTCAAAAGAGCCCATCAGTCCATGCTAGGGCTTCCCAGTGTGAACTATTGGTAGGAGAAAACGATTTTTTTAGCTGTATTTTATAAAAGAGAAAAAACAGAACTATCTGGTGACTTTAAAGTAAGGTCAATTCATCAAGTTCACTTTTTGGACCTGGAGACCCTTTGACGCACAGGATCCACACTGCAGACAGAACCCCTCAGGCTTACTAACCCGAAGCACAGTTGAGGTTTGGGTCATTTGTATGCTATTGAAATGCTTTTGTGGTACACTACAGTGGTTTCCTTTAAAAAAACCATGTAGACCTCCTGTTTTCCTCTGACCGGTACTGCTGGGTTTGGAACTGAACTGGACTTGTGTGTGCATATCCAGGGAACTGGAGCTGATCCAGCACCAGGTCTAGAGCAATTCTAACTCAGGCTTGGCTTTTCCAATATGTTTTTATAATCACACTTAATTATGTGCATGAGAAATAACTAATTATCAAAGCGCATAGCTTTCCTCCACCAAGAAAATATACCATAATTATTTTGTTTATTAGATTTTGCAACCGATGCCACTATTGTTAACAGAAAAGGTACTAAACATAGAAAATATTATTTCCTTCTCCTGAGTGTTTAGTATAACAATATAAGCATTGACCGTTGTGTACTTTAGTATTATTTTCCTTTCCTGCTTATAGTCCCTTCTCATGTTTCTCCATCATTTTAGGCCCCTAATAGGGATAGGATGAACCCATTGATGTCGGCACATGGAGGCCTGCTAGTAGCATGCCTTTGGTTTTAGTCTCCTAGCAGCAGCCATTCATGTTATGTGGGCTTTCTTTTTTGGGCATTGCCCACCCCTGAACTGACTTCAGGCATTTTTCACTGCCTGTTCTGCATGAATAGCCACAGGCCTCTTGCCAATTGTCCCCCCTTCTTGAAAGCCAGCCTCAGCCAAAGGCCTTTTCAAGTGTGATCCCAGAGTGCCACACAGGCTTTCAGGGTATTGTTGTCGAGATGAGGGCCCTGCACTGGAAAGTGGGGTCAGAAGAGAAAGCACAATAAGGGGTGATGGAGGCTTCATGCAGTCCTCAGATGCTGGCCTGTTTATTAATTTACAAAACTAATGTCACTGTCTTTAGAGAAGAGATTGAGTGAAAAAGATGCCCTTTGAAGAGAAGAACTGCTTTTGATGCATTACCAAAACATTGCTTCCCTTATTAAATTGATTTTATGGAAGCAAGTACAGCTAATAAAAGTTCAGAAACACCAATAAAATATTGAACGTCTGGATTCAGTGTTTTCTTTTTTTCCTCATCAGCTCAGAACCAATTCATGTTAATGGGTTTTACAAGTTGTCCTTGGGCAGAAAAATCTTTAAATGTAATGGGTGCAAATATCTGGTCTTCCTTATGCACGTGTCACAAACTGTTAGTCAACACAGTACGATAGTGCAAGCCCTTTAACAGAGCTCTTCCTCATACATAACATAATGAAATATTCAAGCAGAATTTTTTTATCCTTCCATGTTTTGGGGGGAACTAAAAGGGTAGGGGTCCATGAGTCTTAAATATAATATACACAAGTCCCTTGATTTGTGAAAGGATTCATAGCTGGGCTTTAATGTTGCTCCTGCAGGTTAGTGAATCTAGGCAAGTAGTTCTCTCATTTGCTAGTTCCTGTGACATTAATTGGAGTCCTGTTGTCTAGTAGTATGTAAGGTTTGTGTTGCAGATTTTAATCTAAGAGCAACCTTAGGAATAAATGTGGCTCCTTGGCTTCCTTATTCTTCTTTCCCATAGCTGGCCAAAAGAGAGGCTTACTTTACCCCTTCATGGCCATGAAGGGGTGGTGGCTCGATTTCGCTGACCACTTGCTACTTCAAACTGCAAACTCCTTTCTGTTGCTCTCCTACCTTCTAACAAAAAGACAGAGATGCTGCTCTCTCCATCTCAGATCAGCTCACAAAGCCATTTGTCATGCTGAGTTGAATCATGTCTTCTTACTGTCTACTTCTACTTGTCCACTTACGCTGGACAAGTATCTTTATCTGCAAATGGCTTACCGTTTCCACAAGTGGTAGTTGTCATGAACTGCCAGAGATAACGTGATGACTATCAGTGTGGATGCTACTTCGGATTGAATTTAGGGGCTTCTGATGCCACAAGTATGAAACTCTACAGCTGGAACTAAAGATGGCTGTCATTAGACTTGTATCCTTTGTAAGCTGGATGCAGAAGGAAGGCATTCCAGTCTGACCAGTGGGTTACAGATGCAAGATTAGGAGTCAGTTTTAAACATGTGGCCATAAATGTGTGATTGAATTTTAAGTGCTTTCAATTAATGTAGATCAAAAGAGACTTTTGTAGTTGGACAGACTTTCAAAAGTACCAGACTTCAAGCATAAATCTGTCCAGTCTTCCTTTGTTTTTCATAACTTGTCTTGCCATGTTTGTTAATTATGGAAGGCATTTAGGACTTGCTCTGTCTCATCCAGTTTCTTCTCTTCTTTGTGCTCCAGCAGTGAAGTCAGCAGTTTTACAATCCACTGCCTTGAACCTTGAAAGTCATTTATGGCCAGCAAGTGGGTGTAAATTGCTAGTGGTAACATTTTAAAGTCTACTCTGTACGCAAAGCTGTGGAACAAAAATAGTTATAACCTAATCACCTTCCTAGCAGCAGAAAATTATTCAAAGGATTGTTATCCCTTCTTTAAATGATAATACAGGAGAAATATGTTTATGATGAGGAAAGCTCTTACCTGAAAGCCAATATCAGAACACCACTCAATATGATAAACATTGGTAACTTTTAATAATGTATTTGTTTCGGTTTTCAACTATGCTGCAGACAGTACAGTCACAGATTCATACAGCTTCAGCATTAGTCTCCATGATTCGGTCAAATACATGTTCTCAGACTAATATATTTGATTATTAATATATACATTTGAATCATAAAAATGGCTTTTTCCTTAGCAGAACACTGTATTACCAATTTTTAAATATATATTTATGGCTGATTCTCTACAAATTATGTTTGTTTGAGAAAGACTTAGTACATTTTCAAACACAGAATTCAGTGAAGAATAAGGAGACTAGTTAGTGAATTATTCCATGGGTTTTTTAAATAATCTCACATAATTTTGTACTTGCAAGTATCTGGTGTGAAGATATTGCACAGCTTACAAAAAAGGTGTGAAGGGCTTTTGCATACATCGTCCTTTCATTAAGATTGGCTAATTTGAAAATGGCTCCTTGAATTCTGTTTAAGAAGTCAGATTATCCAACCTCTTACGGTGCTTTCACGATTAGCAGTCTCAAAGACAAAGTAGATAAACAGGCCAAATATCTTTTACAACATTAATTCATGTCTTTCCCCTCCTATAATAAAGAATGCAAAAGTAAAATGTTGCTAAGCTGACATTGCTTCAATCAAGGCTGAAAGCTACTAACTGTGTCTGAAGGTTTTGTATGGACCGTAGCATCTTTGCAAAAAAGCATACCTCCAGTGCAGTAACAGGTGTGGAACGGTCCTGCAGCCTGTGAGAAATCCATCACTCTCAACCAGTTTGGGACATGCCTGTACAAGACCTGTTTATTTTGGCTTTGGGTGGAGGAGAGGATTTGTCCTCCATGTATAAACAACCACAGATAATAGGATGTCAATAGACGTATTTCAATATTTACCTTTTAAAAATTAATCAAATTAACCACAGTGAAAATACTGAGATAGAAATATGGCAAGTACTAGTAAGCTTCTTATGAATTGTTTTCTTTTTCCTTCCTTATGAACAGCAGTAAGTGGTTAGAGTACCCAGGAAAGCTACTCTGGCAAACTTGGCACTCTCATGGCAGGAATAAGCATAGTCATGACCAGGTCAAGAAAATCCCCAGTGTGGGGAGAGGTTTTATGATGGCCTAGAGGCAGTAATGCATAAAAAAAGGTGTCTGGTAAAGATAGGGGTATGAGTAATGCTCAAAACAAGTTCAGCATTTTGGTTCTGATAACAAGCTAGATAGACTATCTGAAGTTCTCTGAATCTCACTGAGGTAAAACTCAATCAGCAGTCTTATGAGAACAAGGCTTCACAGGATATTTCAAACTTCTGCTTCTGGTCCATTTAAAAATTAAAATAGAAGTGTAAAAATTACATACTTCCTTTCAAAAGGAGGTTAATGCAACATGCTTTATAGTTAACTGAGTTTTACATTGGTTAACTTGGGGTTAGGTGTGATTTTGGACCATCTTATGCTTATTTTAAACCCTTATCTGTTCTCTAAACAGTTGGGGGGGGGGGTTTTGAGCTACCTGGGCAACATCTATATCAGATTCCAAAGCAATACAGGATGGGGGTAGCATTAAATAGGGTTAGCACTGCAAATTTCTACGTCCTTGTATTTTTTCTCTGCTTGGAGTTCTCTTTCTTCCTTCACAGCTATTTATCATCTGAAGGAAAAAGGAAAGGAGAGAATAGGCAAGTAAAAATAAATTTTTAGAAAAAAAATAAACAAATCTCTCTTCCTTAATCAGATACTGTTTTCTTTTCACTCTACAAAAGAGATAAACTGCCTGGGAAAATTAGGTTAAATGAAGAGTAGTTACATTGTGATAACTGGACAGAGACTTCAAACAAAACGGCCAAGCTATGAGGAAAAGACACCGGTGGTATTTTGCAATGGAAAGAATATAGTGTTGCTGAGTTAGACTTTGGAGACCACATGAAATTCTTCTGCAACGTTCTCCAAGGATGCTGCTTTTGTTACTTTAAAACTGCACTATTTTATCCTTGATGCGATGAATGTGAAATCTCCCATGAATGGGGAACATCCAGATCATATCACAATGCATAGCCTTGTTGCAGATATGAAGTCGTTACTTCTCTACTTGTAGATAATCTGGCACAGGACTGGGATGTCTTAAACTGCTTGTAGCATTTGTCTGTTTTTCTGTCTTTTTTTCAGCATTTTTAGAAAGGCTTATCATTTTAGCACATGACTTTTGGAAGCGCTCAGCTTGCTGATAAAGCTGAAGAGGTAGATGGATTTTCAGAGGGAAAACCAGCTCTGTGTCTTGCAGTGGGAGGTCATGGATACAGACTGGTCTGTAAAATCTGGCTCTCATTTAGTTGCCCAAATGACAGCTGTGCTGTTTTAAAATCTTTACCTCAACTGTAATGGCTGGGAGCCTGGGGGGGAAAAAAAAAAAAAAAAAAAAAAATCTTAATTCTGCTCTTGAATCCCTTTAATGTGCATCCCTGCTTCTACTTACGAGAATCACCTACCGAGTCCTGCCTGCATCCTTCCGTCTGTCTTATTCACATGGAAGATGTTCCTGAGCATGGATCTGCAGACAGACTTGGGCAGAGTTTTGTTACTTCAGAATCCCTTATGCATGAATTGAATTCTCCTGTCATTGCTTGAAATGACAATGGCAAGCTTCTTCATCTCAAAGAGACTTTGTTTTCTGTTTTTTTCTTTTGCAGAGTAGTCTGAAATGACCAGAATATCCATGGGGATGGAAGTGTTCTGAAGGAGGAAGGTGAAGGTACGGTTTCAATTAATATTCAGCTTTAGAGGAGTCAAAATGTGTTACGAAAATACAATAATTTTGATAGGATTTGGACTTTAAAGTTCAGGCTTGGTTCTGACGAGGGGGAAATAGAGTCACCTGACATGAAAACCTGTGGGATTTTTTAAGAGAATACAAATTAACTTTGAAAATGTCTGAAAATTTTTCGTTTTATTGCAAAACAAAAACCATGTCAGGGATTCAGAACTAGTGTAGAAGGAGGTCTGTCATTCACTGGCTATTTCTTTGAAAATCTTAAACATGGAAACCAAAGAATGCATCTGATTACCTTGGTAGTATTGCTGTCTTCCTAGTTCTTCCACTCTGGAAGTGTGACTGATCTGTAAAGATTTAAATGGTAATAAAGTAGGAGGAATAGGATTTCTGTGTGGTCCCTGTGCCAGCATCAGAGAAAAGATCCAATACAGCTTATCTGTTCAAATTTAATGAATGTCCTGCTGACTTTTAAGGGAGTGGGCTGCCTGACTACCCTCTGAGACTTTAAAAATCTCCTCCTATTTTTGTAGATTTTTGTCAGGAAACCAGATTGAGGGAGCCCATATAGAAAATGCCACTGCCGTTCCTACAGGTTTCCACAAGACATTTGACCCCTCCCCTCCCTTTCTTTCTTCTTTTTATACCTCCCTGGAATGCAGATATTTTGGTTAATTTTCTCCAGCTGTCACAGAGTCTCACAGGAAAATGACCTCGTGGAGTGACCACTTCCCCTACTCCTTGACATAAGTAGATTTTTTTTTCTTTTGGAGCTTTCACCACATCATCCACATCACTGTCTGGTGTCTTTCATGAGTCAGGAAAAAAACAGTAAAAAATTTCCACCCTTTAGACAACCAAAAAAAGGGAACCAAATCAGATCAGTTTGTATTGGTTTTATCAATTTACATTGGTATTTCAGATCAGTTAGTGTAGCAGAAAGTTAACATTACCCATTCCCACTAAAGACTAGGGAGATATTAGCATTTGGATATCTTCCTTATAAGAATGTTTTTCAGCATGCAATTAGTTGATTCATTTAGTAACGACAGCAGTCTCAGCAACTTTGAGAATCAGACTTCTTTATTCTTTTGTTCTTTTAAATATACTATCCAGAGGGGAAAATTTTATTGCAGAAGCTATGTTTCAAGTTTAGTTTTCTGAAATAGCACTATGAAAAAATCAACGAAACACCATATGATAAATATCTATGGCTTATGAAATATGGAAATGAGATGCATGTACCTCAAAAGCTAATAGTACCATGACAGAAATAAGGACATACATAAGAAGAAAATTGCAATGCATTTTTGTTGGCTTCACTCACTCCTAAGATAAATGATGGTTTATGCTCTGTTTCATTCCTGCAAGGAATTTGAAACCAGTGGGCTATTCAAGGGGGTAATGTCAAGCATGTGCACCAGTCTTTGCAGAATCAGGGCCTCCCATTTCTTCATGAAGGTACTTAGTACAGCCCCTGCATCTACATTCTCAAAGTCAAGTTCCACAGTCCTCAAAAACAGGACTGAAGTTTTAGTTTGCTTTGCATCTCTTACCTTAGCCTTTTTGTAGCACCTTTTGTTAAGCATGACTTTCCTCTTCCTCTGAGTGTTTCCTCAGTTATCATGAGTAGCAAGTTAGTAAAGCTTGTAAGGATCCCAAGGATTTCCAACCACAATTTGTTCCTTGCTGCCTTACACTTTGATACCTTTCTACACTTCGACTTTACCCTGTTCTCTACCCTGAGTTTGAAGCATCTGAATGAGAAGAGAAAGGTGGGGACTGTAAGGAGACTGTAATCTTTGCTATACCAGCAAATGAATTTTCTGTGATTTTTCCAAAGGCCGCGTTTACATCTGTTGGATCTGAGAGAAAGTACTGCACACCCCTGCTGTTTGAAAGTGATACAAGCAATTCCGCACTGTACTAGCTCATCATATTCTCTTTCTTATGTTTTGAATGAGTATTCCAAAATCCTGGCAATTTCTGTAGCAGTTTGGGAAGTTTCCTCCAGGAAATTTTAATGAACATGTTCTTTCTGAGTGTCTTTGTGTTATATGAGTGCTATATTAAGACTGTTCGAGGTGAGCAGGTTGTAGCTGTGGTTCATTTCTCTAATCTTCCAAAGCTAATATCACCAAAGGTTTTTGTAACATAGACTTTTGAATTATTTAATTTTAGAATTTGGGGATGGGTTACTTCGTACAATCCCCAGCAATTTAGACATTGTAAAAAGAAATTCAAGGAAAATTTTCATGGTTAGTGGAGTCAAGTAGGTTATCTGGTATAAATATATGCCTAATAAAGTTAAGTTCTAGAAGCAGATTACTCTTGTGCAGTGACAAGAGTTTGGGCTTTTCTGTCTTGTATGCAGCATATATGCCTGGCAGAGTAATGAGGTTGCATATTTGAAAGAGCGGGCCTGAGGTGCTGAGGTACAAAGGGCTAAGCATGGGTTATGGAGGTCATTATGGCATGAGCCGGGTATGTAGCCTCATGGAGATGGGGTAAATGGGGCTGGGGCTAGAAAATAATGCGATTTAATCATGTCTCAAAGGCTCTTATGAAGGGACTGAATTAAGTGGTCACAGGTGAGCAAAATTGTGGTGTAACAGCTGAATACTTGGTTTTATAACCCTATTGATGGTCCTAGGGTTTGCATACGAGATATAAATCATTACTCTCTCTATATATTTGTGACTATACATTGCAGGGCTGCCTCAGCCTTAAATGGGATCATGCTAGTTTGTGATTGTGCTCTATAGTCCTCCTCCTCATAGACACTGACCACAGTAATGGATGTGAAAAGTAGCTTTGTTTGATAATGCACTCAGCTGGATCACAGACAGCTAGTTATACAAGCTTACCAGCTGATGTGTGACTTCAGCACTGCTGCTCAGGTTCAGTGTGTGGTCAGATGTGCTGCCTCAGCTGCTGCTGATTCAGGTTACTGTTCCTGTCTATCCCAACCACTTCATTCATTCCCTTAACCCCCCAGCTGGAAGGAGATTCTGCCAAAAGATGTGGCAAATCTGACGCACTGGAAGGGAAGAGGGATGGTGACAATTGCTGCAAGAATGTGAAGGGTCACAGACTCTGAACTGGAATGAGCTATGGCCTGAACAGTGCGTCCAGCTGTGCTCTTAGAGGTGCTCAGTCATATGCTGATCTCACTGGCTAGAGATCCCGTCTTAGCAGGAGTTGTAAAAGCGTGTGCTTTTGGAGCAGCACTGCAAGTTGTGATACTGCCACTGCTTGAAAATTGGAGTGGCCATATTGACTCTATTGTAACTTGGGAATAAGTGAGTAGGAAAATGCTTCAAAATAGCGTGCAACATTCTTTCACTTGCATGTATACTGAATAAACTTGACTTTATGAACAATCCTATTTATTTCAGTGGAAATTCTTTCAGAATAAGCTTTGGTTGAGATGAATAAAACTGACGGCATCTTTTCCTAAATGATTCCTTTTTGCACGAGCTGAATTTTTACAGCTAAAACCTTTGGAATTAAAAGGTTTCCTGAGTCCTTTTAGCCTTAATCACAGAAGTAGAAGAAAATGGTCCTAACGGTATAATGGTCTTAGATCCATGCCCTGTTCCAAATGCTTGCTTTACACAGGATGGAAAATATTCCTATTAATGTGGAATTCCCATTAATAATGTGGATGATAGATGTAATAACTGGTTTTTTGGAATTAGTATCTGTGAGATATTATGGGTCAATTACTTTGCTTCACCTCTCAAAGACAAGCACACAATTTCCAACTTGCGGATTTTTTAAAGATCAGTCAATATAAAAACAAGGGGTCTCAGTAAATTGTTTAACCTAGAAGGTGAATATTGTACCTCTTGTGTTTATGAAATGAAAATGGGTTCTTTGTAGCTGCTATATACATATAATTACATAAACATCTCACTGCTAACTTAGATTCTTTGCATTTCAAACTCTAGAAGTTCTAGGAGGAAAAGAGGGGATGAACCAGAGAATGAATACCATATTCCAACTGATAAGTGTTTCCTCACATGTATCTGTTTCAGGAAAAGACTTCAGCATATGTTTAACTTTAAGCATGTGCTCAGGTCTCACTGGGTTTAAACATGCACTGATCAAGGATGCTTTCTTAAATAGAAGCAATATGTTGTCCCAGTGAAGTCAACTTGATTTGCCAACTACTCTCCTCCTTTGCATATAGGTAATTTCAACAGGCATCTGTAAGGAAAGGGGAAGCTGAGGTCTTGAGAGCAGCTTCTGCCTCCAGAATGGATTTTGTTCTTTGTGGTACAAAGTGTGGTCTTTCCCGTGCCAAAGCCTTTTCCTATCAAAATAAACACAATGTAGCATAATGGGGCTGCAGTCTTCTTTTGTAGTCTATGGGAAAATAATAAATTTCTTACTATGGTATTTTTTGTACTATCCCTTTTTTTCTCTGTCTTTACCATCTGACCACTGTCTCTAAAGTCTTAAGTAGTTCTGGCTGCACAAATACAAGAGAAGTTGCTTTATTATGAAGGGGGAGAATAAAAGGTGTTGAGAGTGACTAGGTCATATTCTTGTCGGTCTCCTGTATTTAGACTCCTTTCAGCTTAGTTTTTGGTGGCAAACTGCACAGCTGTAATGCCTTACATTTACCAGCCTGCATATATGAAAGATGTGTAATGTTAACTAAGCCCTTTCCCTTCCCTCATGGAAGACCACCCTGCCTGCAAAATCTCCAGAGGAAAACACGGCATGTCCTGATCAGAAACTGCCTTTGTTGGCAGAAATACAGTATGTTGCATTAACCAAAACAGCATTTTTTAAAACATTTTTGATGGTGGCTGCTTTTTATTTAAATATTCATTTTGCTTGTGTAAACGGATCTCATTTGGTCTTTACATCCCGACATCACAGGACTATCTGAAAACCTTGTTTACATTTAACAGTGGAAATTGTTTCAAGCCTTGCACAAAACCTTCAAAACCTGATACGGTCAGGACAGAAAAAGGACTGGATTCTCCTCAGCAGTCCCTTAGACAGCAGTTTTCTCTGGGATGACCTTTCTGGTGATGAAAGTTACCTAAGCTTTCCTCCCCACTGACAGTGCAGTTTTTCTACCAGCTAAGAGCTATTATTAAACAAAAGTCCCTTTCAAAACTTGTTGCACTTCTCTAATATTGATTTCTCTGTGCCTTCACTCGTTGCTGTGTATTCCCCAGCTCCTCAACTGTGAGTTTATCAATACATGTCACTTGTTTTCTGAACAGTAAGTAATGCAGCCCCCAACAGCAGCAGTTACCATAGAAATAGCAATAACCATATCATGCTGAACACAGCCATTTACTTACTAGTTGTGAACACAACTGTGGCAACATCATTTCGGCTCTAATTGTACACGTAAAGGGAAAGCCTGGGATAATTGACTCCAGGGGAGTCACTTTAAATTCACAAGGGCACAACTGTGTTTAGGACCCGGCCCCAGGAAACTTGTATTGGCACGACCAATGTGGTCTTGAGGACACAACAAACATACCTAAACACTATCCTTCTTGTTCCTTCTCGAATCGTGGGTATGAAGGTTCTTGCTTCAACTGTTATTCTATATACATGTCAGCACACGATAAAATACACTTGTCTAGACTGTCTGCTTGAGCTTGCAAGGTGTAAGATTTGTAGAACTAAACCCTTCTCCCTTTAACAACATTTCAGCAGCGTAATTTCACTCAAACGAGTAAGGCAATTCCTGACTTACCTGAGAATAACCTCAGGGATACTTGGCTAATCTCAGGGTATTGGGTTGAATCCTATGCTAGGAAACTGTAGCTTGAGTTAGTGTTTTCTGACAGGTGATTTACCAACCAGAAAGGTCTGAACTGTAAGGCTAGTGGTGACAATGAGCTGCTGCTTTGCTGTGTCCCAGTTTTCGCAAGTGTGAGATGGTTGTAATTATGTTAATTTACCTGTCCTGGATACTGTGATGAGTAAATTGCAGGAGAACTTACAAAGGGTTATCAAATGTATGGTTCTAGATGTGAAACCTCTAGGTTTAGACAGCTACATTTTGTAGGTCCAGGAGAAGTGTCTATCTTTTCCTGTTCACCAGTTGGTCCTTCATTCTACAGTGCATGAAGTAGTGACCATCCTACGTTGACTTTGTTTTATGCATCTGTCTAGTATTTTTCCTACTCTGACCATGGTGACAAGCAGCACTCTCATCTCTCTAATACCAAAACTTTTCTGGAAGAAAGGTAAATATTACTCTCTGCATTTTGCAGATGGAAAAATTGAGCAAAGAGGTTAAATGGCATAGTCTAATAATAGACAAAGATAACAAGCATGGGAACAATACATATGAGCAGAAATTTCAGGCCTCTAGAGGTGTTCAGGATCACCGTGCAAATTCAGCTAAAGGCTAAACATTGCATTCATGTGCATCTAGGAGTGTCTGCTTTCCTGTGTATCTCCTTACAATGTAATGTATGTACTCAGAAAGCCAGGTGCAGATGTCATTATGGTAATAATGTTATGGAGCTTTATTAGAGCATATTTTCCACTCTGGTACTAATCCACTCAAATGTCCATGGAATAATACCCCAACTTTTCTTTCTTATTGTATGTCATCTCCTGCTCTTCCTGTGAGATTTAGGACCAGTTTCTGGACATATAGAGGAGGCAGCTGGCATCCTCACCTTACTCTTCCATCAACTTATGTCTTCAGTGGCAATGGAAGGACCAAATTCTGCTAAATTTATTAATAATTTTCTGGACTGTGAGGGTTTGTGGCTTTTTTTTTTTTTAATGGTGGTGATTTTCAGAAAGGCTTATGGGTCATCTTCATGCATTTCTATATGCAAAGTACAAGGGATTGTTTTCATTCTGAAAACAATCATATGCATTTATTTAATCTAATTCCTGTGGTAATGTTGTGTACCAATGAAGCTAAAGAGAGACAGTCAGTGCTGGGATGACTTTCATTCGTTTACTGTATTTGGAAAATAAGAGGAATAAAAATCTATTAGCATAAACCAGTCTGTTAAGTCCCATACTTTTACCCCCCCAAAGGTCTTCCTGTTTCCTTGTGTTTTGATAAAATGGCTGATATACTGCTAAATTGCTGGGAAAGTTAGGAATAACATTAATTTAACGAGAAAGATTAAAAATATGTTGTAGAGCTGGACTGATGCTTTTTTAACTGCTTGGCATTGCTGATGCTGGGTCTTGGTTTCTGTAGCCATGCAGCATATGAATCAGAGAGAACCCACCCTGTGCTTTGGCATAACTCTTAAAGCACTGACAGTTCCTCTTTCTTCAGCAGTAATTAAACAAGTAAAAACTGGTTACTTTGGTTAGCAGATATAAATGTGGAAAATATTCACAAATACATATCACTGGGCGTGTGTGTCTAAGGAATCTGGATGAGCTGTGGTTGGACTCTCCTTTCCCACATACTTACAACAAAGGTGCTTTATCCAACAAAGCAATCTGGCCAAGGTCTTTTATTTCAGCTAATTCATGTTCTCTTTTTCTTTGTAAGGCTTGAAGGTTTGCTGATAGTGCAATTCAGTGCAACCCTTAACGACAGGAGGCACTGCTGGGGATAGGACTCAGCAAAAGGAAAAATCAAAACCAGGATGAGACAGTCTCGCACAACTAAGGCCCAGCCTGTCCTTAATTTTTTGCACTGATTTGACTCTTCTAGTTAGGTCTGCAATTACAGAGAGGGCTAGCATGGCTCAGTTTGGGAACAACTGTGACACTAAAAAGGTATGTCTTATTAAAATAAGTTCTCCAGTAAATAATCAGTATACTGCTGTAAATGTGTTCATTGTGGCACTGGAGGAGTTGTGTGCTTTGACTGCAGAGGCAGATATATTTAAAAGCAGAGTTAAAATGAATGCAGACAAACTCTAACTGACTGTTTAAATAACTACATCTTTTGGGAGGAAGTATAAGCTAATGATAAAGCATTAGCGGTGTTTCAAGAGCTGTGTGCTCAATTATGACTTTCTTAGAGGTTCCATTTATGACCACAGACGGAACAAAAGCACTCTCTTTGCCTCAGTGACCCCTCTGTAAAATGGGAATAATCAAACCAGAGTTTATAAATACAGAAATCCTTCACATGATGATACTTCATGATCATCTTCATTACTCACTCTATAGTGCAGGCTACAGAACTTCCTTGGATTAACTCCTGTCAGAAATAATTCAGGAAAAATGTACTGTATTGATTTTAACATTTCTGCTAAAACACTTGACAAGTGGACCCATATCTAAAATAGTAACGTGAGCATAACCCTGATCTAAAGGAGGCAGGCTGAGACCCCTTATAATAGAACATCACAACAGTCAATACCGAGGCAAGGAGGAGACAGGGCCTAATACTTAATAATTGAAATGTAGGCTCAGCTTTTTATTCTAGAGCTGTTTCACTTCAAATTCCAGGTATACCTATGACTGCTGTGTTGATGCCTACTGCATTTTCTATTTCCCATATTTATTTTCCCTGAACCTTCCTTTTGTTAAGTTGGTAACGCTATTTCCTGATTTTGTATTTTTCAGTTCACCTTGTGACTCTTTTCCCAATGTCCACTTTTCAAAGCTGTTGGTGCAGCTGGCACCTTATCAAAGCACAGGTTCTAGGGATCCTGCCCACCACTGGGAAGGGGAAAGGCAATGACAGAGGAGGATGAAGTTGCTTTGGGCTTCTTAGCCAGTGACTCAAAAGTTTGTTGAAGGTGGTGAGTGTCTTTGCTGAATTCAGCAGGTTTTAGACCTGATAGTCCTAGACCAAGTAAGGATAGTTTTGGTCTTATTTATTTTTAACAAAACAGCTTCAGTTTATTCCTGTAGGCTATTTTATTTTTCTCAAATTACCCAATTCATATTCGCCTCCCGCAGGGTTCTCTTTTCTCACTGCTGTTTATTACACACAGAAGATTTGCCTCTCCTCTAATTTACCCCTGTGGTACAACTCCACTGACTAGAGAGGAGAAATTCCTGCTTTATACCAAAATAAGCAAAAGCAGAATTGGTGCCAGACAGATTTTAACTTTGGTGAGCAGCTTGCTTCTCTTTGCCTGGAATCATCCAGTGATACCACAACTGGGAGCTATAGTCAGACATCCAAATATAACAAATATTTCTGGGTTTGCATATTACGCTTTCCTGCTCCTCAGACTCAGGCCAGGAGGAAGAGGAAGATTATGAAAAAAAAATGTATGCATGAATATTTTAGTAATCTGCTGTGTTAGGAAGGAAAAAATGTAAAGAGCAGATGACTGATTCATGGTGTTTTGGTTGAAAACATTGTAGCTTTTAAACATTGCCTCAGTGTGGTCGGGGTGCTTACAGTAAATATATTTCACGCCAGATGTGGTCTCAAATGTACATGACTTAGAATTTTCCTGCACACAGTGACTGTCAGTTCTGGGAGCCCAAGGATCCCCAGGTTTCAAAAGGACCATTCCTGTTGTAGCTGTCCTGCCCAAGGGGTGCCGGCAAAATGAACACAAGGGTTGGGGAGGCTGCTGACCCCTAAAAATCTCAAGCTTCAAATAGTCTATAAAACATAGATGCCAGTGTTCTGCTTCCAGGCACTGAATAATGTCTTTTGTTCCCAAACCACGTGTCTCTGCATTAGGAGGAGCGGGCACCATTAGAAGAGGTGATCTTCCATCGACCCCATAACATGCAAGCTCAGCAGATGCAGAAGGGCTCATAGGACATTTTCTTTCTCAAATGGATAATGCGTACATTGGCTATGTTGTTACAGGGTGCAGAAATAGAATGGGGCTTCTGATTCCAGCTGAAAAGCTAGCGACTGCCTACTACGGTTGCCTCTGTGAAATCTCTGCAAGTGATTTGGGCCAGATAGATAACGTGTGTTATGATTTCTGTCATTCACCTGGTGCCACACATATGCATGATTTCTAGAAAGTATTATAAGAAGTAAAAAAAAAAAAGGTTACTGTTGATGAGGTGGATGTGGATATTCAGTTATAGAAAGATGCTGAGCATACAGAAAGATTTTGAGTACATTAGTATCAGCAGAGTGTTTTGCCAAGGGTATATTACTTTTGGAACTGAAGCTGGAATCGTACTTGAATGAGGAAAATCGGAAGCTGAACTCGTGCACATGAATGGGCAGCTCCAATGAGACCTGTTAAGGAGTCTGTGTGAAACTACTGCTGCAAATATAGGGCTCATTCTGTGTGTCTATGCAGACCTTATTTAAATGTTCGTGATGCAAGAATTTAACGAATAAAGGAGTATTATTTCATACCACTTAGAATACAAATCCCACTTTTTCTCCCAGCAGGACTGAGACGGTTCACAGCAGTGCCTCAGTTAGCACCACCTTTCCTAGGCTGTGCCTAAGCTGCCGTCAGATGTGCCATTGGAATATGCCCTGCTTTAGCTAACATGGCTTTTGGTAGCAGGAAAGCTGCAACACCTTGGGCTTTGGGTAAGCTTACAAATAATATTACCCACCTGAATCCATGAGCAAATATTTGCCTGTTTGGCAGCTGAAGCTTGCGGTACTCTGACCTCATCACTTGCAGCACTCAAGCCTAGTTTACAGGTAGTCTGAGATAGCTACACGTGTAACAGTCGTGCCTTGCTGTCGCCATCTGAGTAGATAGTCCAGAGACTTTGCATCATTCTGCGACAAGAATCAAGCTCCAACCTAGATGTGAACCTTTTCTGCCTAGGTCCCAAAGAGGAAAATTTGTGTTGCTGGGTCTCTACAAAGTCATACAAATGGCAGGTTTTAATCACGTCTGAAGGTAATTTTGGGTAACTAAGTAATTGACGTAATACTGGTCTCAATATGTTGGCTGGTGAAGACCACAATAAACTGTGCATGTCAGCTAATCATGATTAAACACTGATGAGGCCAGGCTAAACTGCACTTAGCTGACATGTGCTGAATGCTATTTGTTCTTGTCTACACCGATTCACATTGCATTCAATGTGGCACAATATAGATAAGCCCTTTGGGGAGAGTGTAGCTCTGGTCAGGCCTCAGTGTTCCCTGACTGGCCAACAGCTGCTCAGAGCAGTTTTATAAAGGGACCACTTACCCATCCTTTGATGGAGAGATAAGCCACTGTAATGTAATTACAACGAAGGAGATGGGAGAGGGGAAAGAAAAAAATATGCCAATCATGAAGGGGGTACATGGAGAGCCTCAGATTCCTTCTAATCTAAACATTGTGGCAAGGAAAGAAGTCTTAATTAGGAAACGTGTAGGCATAGAACAGGAGCCCATCCTAAATGAATTGGGGTGTGATGAGCATAAAGAAAATGCCTTTTAAAAAGATCTTTGACTCCCACTGAGTGCTTGTTTCTTAGACTTCCTTGCCTAATAATGTCAGCATTTAAATGGCCCCAACTCCCAAATAACAAGGCTTTGAAGTTAACACCTCATTGAGGTATAGAGTTCATACGTTTGCTATTGCTATTATTTGGCTAGAAACCGTTTTCTGCATGGCTAGCTTAATAGGGCAACAGAATATTAAGTTGTATAGGGATTGAGAAAGCTATTCACACAAAGGAAAGAGCTACAGACTTCATGTATTTGAACAGAACCTGACAATTAAGAGAAAAGAGCAAAAGTCTGGGAAGTGCCTTGAATAGCATAATTGCATGAAATTTTTTCATACCTGTGATATTTCCAGTGGTCAGGCACAAACACAAGAAATTTTAGACTTGGACTGTGTTGGGGAGTTGGAGTTGTAGTTAAGAGATGAGAGGAGGTGTTTCTTCCATCCTGCTTTAAAGCTTCAAAGAGTATTCTGTTCTTTAGCAGGACAAAATCAAGATGTTTTGGATTTTTCATTGAAAAAGAGAACAAAATGCTGAAAAATGATCCGGTGCTGGTTGGGCCAGTGACTTAGGGGATGGGTGATCCAGACTCAAGTCTACCTCTGTTGTTTTCCAGCATTACAGATGAATGCCTCAGCCACCAGCCTATCAGTTATTTTAAAACGTTTTTATATTGGTTTTGGCCCTGGCATAGAGCAGAGCTCTGAGAAAAACTTCTTCAAACAATATCTTGTTGAATAGATACACCAGTAAAATGGCTTTTAATTCATCTACAGTTTTTGACACAGTAATTACCAGTTGTCTCTACTACTGATCATATGCTGTGGCAGAATAATTAGCACCACCCCAAAACAATTATTCTAAGTCATAGTTATCTGTATCATAGAATAAGCCTAGAGCCTGCAGTTAGAGAGAGGGCTTTTTCGTGCTTACAGCCATGTGGTAGATGTTTTCTTACCCTGAAAAATACGTGAATAATCTAAACAGTGCAATGGAGAGACTAAATGATGTTATTAGGCTCATTTTCACAGGTAGGGGACTGAGTGATAACATGACTTGACCAAGGCCATACAGGAAACAGTAGTGCTGTGATTAAACAAACTTGGCAGGGTGTCCCAGACTCTGACCACAAGTAAAGCCACCTGTCTCCTCTAAGTATGCCTTACAGAGCATAAATTAGGCATTAGAACAGTTACGGAAGTTGAAATGGTTTAGAAAAGATCCGCTTGTTCCAGTGCCCATCTGAATAACGGCTTCTACTGCTTTTCCCCGCTATGGTATTTACAGTTTAGAAATTGCTGGCTGTAAAATTCTGGTGTTTGGGATTCAAGAGATTTCTTGTCATTTATGTCACTCTCTCACTAACTTAGCTAAGCTTATACTTCAGTTTATTTTTCTGAATATAGGTTTAAAAATACCCATCTCCTCCAGGCTTCAGTTAATGAAGGATTCCATCTTCATTCCTACCCGGCATAATTACTTCACATCTATACCACTGTAAATATCATCATGACTCAGTCCAATGTTTATAGCCCCTTATCCCATAGCAAAAGGCACATTAGGTATTCAGTTACGAGCAACTGGCATCCATGTTTAAATTAGACAATGATTATGGGTATGCAACCAGAAGAATCTTTTGCAAAAATATCTTTTTTTTACTCTGTGAGCCCTCTTAGAGCTTCGAAAGCAGATTGAAGGCAATTTCATGTGTTTATATTAACTTGCTGCTAAGAATGAATCACAGTTTCCGCACAAATCCACTGAAGTGTTAATAGCATCTGTTCATTTTATAGTAAGTGATGGATTTAAAAATGGATGAATGGAGAAGAAAAACAGCCCCATCACACTGGTGGTCCTGTGTCCAACTGACATGTTGTGCTGAACAGTGATAAATTTTTCTGCAGTTTCTTTAAAGAAAAAACACACTTTTGCATGCGTAGGCCATCATTGCTTAAGCGCTGTGTCCTTCTACAGTGTAAAATCACAATGACAATAATTACTTGGAGAAACAAAAGGAATCAGATGTCTCTTATGTTGTATAACAAAGTGGTAGTCTGACGGGCGGGCAGCCCAGGTGTCCAAACGCTCTGTTCCCTCCATAATAAAATGTTGCACATCCCGTATCAGAACCACAGGTTGCCTTCTCCAGCAGCCAAGTGTTCCCTCCTTCTCCAGCCCTGATCCTAGTCCCTGTCTCATGCAGGTTCTGCTTTCATCTGACCACATGCTGAGGCAATTTAACTCACTAATCTTGCGGAAAACTATATTTTGACGGATCAGTTTTTCATTGGGTTAGTGAATTGAGTCTCTCACTGCCCAGTCACATGAGTGCTAGAGCTGACACAAGCAGCAGAGGGGAAGGACTGGAGCAAGAAGGAATGAAGGAGGAAGGAGAAAAGGGAAAAGAATTGTCCCCTTTTGGCCGCAGAGATGCTTTAGATTAGCTCAGCCATATCATCTAACTGGACTGTGAGGGTAAACTTTGCTCTGTTTTCTGTTATTGCTTGCATTATGCTTTGTTTGTTTTGGTTTTTGATAGGAAGAAATGTAGCTGTATACATTTGGGAGAGGGATTGGGGCAAACATCCTGATCTGACATCTGTTCAATGCAGCTCAGATTGAGATTTCTAGGCCCCTCCCTACCAAAAAGTTGCATTTAAAATGCAACATCACATTAGCCAGCAGCCTCCCCACTCTTTCAAGAACACAGAGATGCTTAATTCAGCCCAGGCGCTGTGCAGGGTGCCCTGCGCATGTTGCCCTGCTTGTGGCTTCTTCCCACGGTGCCAGCTACTGCTCCCGGTCCCTTTGAGGAGTAGCTCTGGGTCACACAGAAAACTAGGGCAAAGCCAGGAATTACATTCTTCTTTCCTGTGTTACAATCTGGTATCTTAATTATTATTTCAGTTCTTCCTGTTCCATGTGAGGGTCCCTCCCCCCACTCCCAGATTTGTGTGTATCTTCTAAGCATCAGCTTCTATTTAAGAATTAATTTCCTTCAGCTATGCTGTGACCACTTATATCGTCAGGAGAACTGCTAGATGAATTTAAAATTACATTACAGCGCCCTTCTTAAGTTCCCTTGTAAAGTTTTGGGGTGTTATTCGGAACGTTATTTTGTTCAGAAAAAGACTGGAAATGGGCTAAAATAGTTCAGTATCAGAGCCTTTCTGGTCTGTTGGAAAAAATGACTCCAGATATTACTGTCTGTGTGAATACAGTAGTTCCCACACTTTAGCTCATTTTATTAATGTCTGCCTTGTTTTGGGGAACCTAAACTGAAATATATAGAGACGGATTCTGATTTGCATTATTTGTGCCAGAGGATCAGGCCCTGAAATACTTTGCTTCTAAACGATTAAGCTATCAATGTGGAAAGGTACCACCCAAATGGGTAACCCAAATAGAAGCTTTTAGCAGAGGAGTCTTGAGAGTCTTCCTACCACAGAAATTTGTTCTTTGTCTTGATTTGAAACATTTAGAAATAAAATTCTCATCTGTTCTTATTTCTTGAAAGCTTCTCTAGTAAGAGCATGTGGCTTGCCCTCCACCTTAAACCCATTGAAAGCAACAAACCAATCATCATATTTAATGTGCTTCAAGAATTTCTTCATCAGTGCTTCATCTGCTAGAAGATAACAACAGCAACCACCACCAACAACAACAAATAATGAGAACTAAATAAGCTAAAGCCTGCAGGGACCTTACATGCGGTGGGTTTTGTGAAGAGAATTAACATGAAAGAGGGTTCAGTTTGGGGGTAGAGGTCAGGGCAGATAAACTCCTGTGTTCTGATACATTTCCTTAAAGTGGGAAGCGCTTTAGAGAGAGAGGTTGTGGGAAGAAGCTGTCAGCAACAGGGTGGTCAGCAGTGTCAAGGGTGGTGGCCTATGTTTTTCTTCTGTTGCAGCCTTTCATCCTCCATCTGTCAAGCTCCCTAATTTTCAAGGCAGACAGTCGATTTTTAATACAAACCTTTAACTTCCCAGGTCTGAAATGCCCCTTTTATCTTGGAATAACGCAAAAATGGCAATAACTATTCGGGAGATTGTTTAAAGTCGGTGTCCCTGCTCAGGTCTTCTTGGGATGGCACCAGATTGCCATCTGGGCAGAGGTTTGTGCCACAGGCTCCTGCTGCCGTTGACAGGGTGGGCTGCCTTTTCCTCCACAGCTGTTTGTGAGTGTGGAGGCTGACATGCTGCCAGCTTGCAGATCCCACAAGTAGCTGCGATACAGCACTGAAAGAAAAGGTAGTTGGTCAGGGAAAAGCCTGGAGACAGACATCCTGGTGGAGCACAGCTGGATGCAGGCTCCTTGCTCAAGCACCTGCAGACACCTAGCAGTGGGATCAGCATGGCCTTCCGTGTCCTGCTGACCCTGCCCCACATGGTGTCATGGCCCCATTGCTGACTCCTTTGCCCAGTGCTGACCACAGCCTACTGCCATGAGGACTGATGTCCCCAAGCAGGCGTGCGACTGAGCTTGGGATAAGGACTAGTACAAGTCTGGCCTTTCTTCATGCTACGCTGCATTCTAGCGCTTAGCCGGACCTGACGTCTTAGCATGGCTTGTGTCATATAATTTTGGCATAAACAAGACTTGGCCCACACTCAAAATACACAGCGTTTGAGTGTTTAAATTTAGGCTTAACTGACTCAGACACTGAATCTAGTTCCAGCCACTGTGTTGCTGTATTATTAAATGCTGCAAACTGGAGTTCCTCCATTCATTTGCAAGGATTATCACAGCAGAACTGGCAATAACTGAAGCATCCAGATGAGTGGACAAGGTGAAATGCTAGTCCCAGTGAAATCAGTGGGAGTTTTTCCAGGAGCTGTTTTGAGGTCTAGATTTCATCCAGCCATCTCAGCTGAAGTTCTCCCAAGGAGAAAGCCGTATATGTTCCTTCATTCATTCCCCAACACAATACATCCCTTAAACATCCAAGGCATAGTACTGAAATACTTGCAATAGATGGACTTCAGCTAAGAAAGCATAGTTTCTTAGCCTGGAAATCTCACCTGGAAAAAAAATCTTCTTCTGTATAAGTAACTCTGAGTATAATGGGGATCATCTTATTTCTTTATATCTCTTGACATTGCTGTTAGTTGGACTTGCGAGTTCTGCTTCTCTGTGGTTTAACAGAAAAATGACCTGTTCTATTCTACATCTGCTTGTGAATGAACTTGTGAATAACAAGTGAAAATCCAGGTTGCTTTTGTGCATGTGTTTGCATAATTCAGTGCAAGAAATGCCAAAGACTATAATCAAGATTGGGCAGGATTAGCAAATTTGGGTCCAGATCTGAATGCAAATGTTTGCAAATGTGGGACAGAGGGGGGTTTCTGATCCAGACATTTAGTTTAGCTTGTTACTGAAATTCAAGATTCCCTTGGCAACAGGAAGTGTTTGGATGTGCGGGTATTATTTCAGGCCATCAGTCTAGAAAGACATCGACGAGCACATGTACATCAGCTTGCCCACACACAGGCGTGCACACACCTTCCTCTACAGGAGTAGGAAGAGGAAGGTCTGCTGCCTGCAAAGAAGTGGCATTACACTATTAATGACTTTGGTCCTAAACATTATCATGTGCAACCTACTGCTGTCTTCTGCATTGATGTTGGGGAGCAAAATCTTAGAAACATGGAAAAAAATCCTGACAGTGTATTTTAGTGCTGTATGCAAACTTTTAGGTACTAAGCTTCCTAATCACTACCGTATGGCTCATAAAAGAAGCAATCTGATACCAAGTACCAAGAGAGGTTGTTATTCCTCTGCTCTATCCTATACTACTCCAAATGTTAGAACAATAAATACATTTACTTCTTGTTTAAGATCACTTAAAATAAGTTGTTTTAATTAAACCTCCTAGCAATCTATCTGCGCTAAGTGATTAAGTGCCTCTTCTGTCAGTGAAAGGAGAAGGGATTATCACAAGACAAGACTGATTGAATTATGGGCAGAAGTTGGACTGGATAAAACTGCTGAATATTTTCCATTGAAATTCATGTGAAAATACTGAAGTTTGAATTTGTGTGACGTTATTCCTCTCAAATATTTCTCTTCCTTTCAGTCCTTCCTTACCTCCTTACTGCCCCAGAGTCAATCAAATAGTTATTTCCCTCAGGTTAAAGTTCAGCTTTGAATATCAACTTTAAAAGCTGCCCAAGAAGACAGCTTTCTCTACTCAATGGGCATCGTTTTCAGCAAACAAACTTAAAAAATGGAAATGTAGCAATTTTGTTGATGAACTATAACTATTTAAAATTGTATCAAATTTGTAAAAATTTTGAGTTGCTTTGCAATCGATTCTTTGCAGCTGTATTAGAAAAAGTGTTTGTGGGGGTCGTTATGCTATTTTTACATAATAACTTGGAATATCTTGTGTGAATTAAAATTCAGTAATTATTCTTTCAAGCTAAGCTTCTTGCATTGCTCTCAGCTTAGGGATCACTCTGGTGGGGTTGCTGTTTTATTGCTAGCCATATCACTTTCAGGATGAAGAATAGTGACAATAAAAGGGTCTTTTATGTCTTGCGACGGTTATGGCAGCATCTATCTTTTAGCTTTCCTACAATCAGTTTCCTTTTCTCGTTCCTGTCTTTCCTCCCTCTACCCCTAGCCCGGTACCTGACATGATGGATTGGATGGAGAACTAAAACAAAGTCTAGATCCTGGCCCAGTGCAGGCAGGCGAGCACTCTAGACATACTGCTCCGCTAATTTATTTGGATTCTTTACCTGCAACCTCCCTGCTGTTTTAGTACCGGGGCCTCCCTTGGGCAGAGGCAAGCAAGTATGCTGTGTGGTGGTTTTATTGTGATGTGGACAAATGATCATGAGGGACTAGCTGGAAATTATTTGAAGATACTAGCTCGCAGTGGTGGTATTTAAAGGTAAATGCATTAACAGTGCGCTGCCACCTCCTTTTATCTCACCCACCAGCGCGCTGCGGGCAAGCCAGGCAGGATGCCGCCTTGGGAACTCATTGCTGCCATTTGCATTTTATAACCAATCTCCAAAATAGGAGTGGGAGGGAAAATGCAGACAAAATGTGGGAGTTCAGCTAAAGGTGCAGTGCTGTCTCTCATTTTTAATTTATCGTATTAGCTGGGGGGGGCCCTGTGTGGAGGTTAGGCTTAGGGTTTGACTGGCTTAGGCTCCAGCTTTCACTGAGGGCAGATGAAAATGATATGTTAAAATGTCTTCCTAGTGTCCTTCCACTGGGTGTGAGTTGGGTAATTTTGGCTCCCAATTTTAAAGATTTCTGAAGTGAGCAAGACACAGTACCAATCCCAAATATGATTTTTTGTCGCTTGTCCTAATACACAGCATTGCCAGTTGCCGGTGCAAGTGTGGTCTCTTTTCATGTCTTTCCAAGACTACAAATTTAAAGAAAGAACAATAAATGAACCTGGGGAACTTCTTACTGTGTGACACCTCAGAATATATGTGAGTATGTAAGGAGTGAGATGCCACTGCTCTGCTTTAGCGTGTTTCAACAGGGACTTCTGCAACCGAGAGAATCTGCTCTCTGGCCTCCCGACCAGCTAAGACAAATCTTGGTTTCAGCAGAGGATTGTGACCATTCTGCCTTTTAAACACACAGTAGGAAGTTTGTTTCCTGTACAATTACAGCAAAAATTCAGTCTTTTCAGGTTAGGTACAGAGCTATATGTTACTAGAATGGACTGCAGCATAAGAAAACCGCTCACAAGAGTCTGTCTTGCAAATAACATTTACATTTTTGCTAATTGGAGAGAATCAAGCTTTTGTTTAGCTGTACAGATATGGTTTGATGTTTTTAAAGGAAAGGAATTCTAGAAGGGCTGTTTCATCAGCAGGGTGAATTAACAAAGAAAAAAAAAAACAAGAAAGAAAAGAAGGAAAATTGAGTGTTCCCTCACACATATTTTCCAGTTCAGAGGTCTAAAATACATCTGATCTCCCAGCTACATTTTCCTCTTGCAAATCCTAGTGTTTTTTATTAGGACAAGTTTCATTTTATTGCCTTGTTTCCCTGTAAAGCCAACAAGTTAAAACAACAGGATTTAATTTTGGACTGGCAGGCGGGCTAAGAGATAATACATCGTGTGCCCCCCTTTTATCTTTTTCTTTTCCTTCCTCCTCCTGTTTCCCAGTCTCCTTGAGGTGTTCCACTCTGCCACTGTGCTGCTCAACTTACTGGCCTAAAAATCTTTGTAGGTGATTTATAGAACCCTATGGTTATTGTATGGCTAATGATTCATGGAACTTCATTAAATACCAAGTATGTGCCTGCTTACTGTCTGTGCACACTGCATATTAGAACCTTTGCACTCCCCCTTGCAAATTGCCCCCATTAAAGTTGCAGACAAAAGGTCCTCTCAGTAGCTTACATATTTTCCCACATGTGAGAGAGCAATTGGAAACTTCCTCTTGATAACTAAAAACTTTTGAATTAGAATTTATGAGAAGGGTCTTTTGGTCTCATTGCCTAAGGGCTGAAACAGATCCCAGTGTGTACAAGCGTTCCTTTGATGCATGGAGCTGCACAGGGTAACATTTTTTAACAGGATCAAAAAGCGTAATGCAGGGACAATGTGCGGAGGCCCTTACTCTGACATAAGGAGTCAGAGTCTGTGTTTTTCCAAGGCTGAAAATGTAAAAGTATGTGTCCAGGGTAGCAACAACATTTTATATTCTTTTTAATTGCAGTAAAGTCCTAGATAAAATAATGGCAGTCAGTGTTACAACTTCCTTTTCTTTAATGTTCCTCTAAAAATGCTTTGAAGCTGCTTTTACCTTTGGGAAAGTATTGTATATGTGTTAGAGGAAAATATATCAAAAAGAAAATAAAGGGCCAGATCTTTAATTGGTAGAAATCAGCATGGCTCTATTACAGGGATTGGAATTTCTCAAGCTGTGGATACAGCTAAAAACTTTCTGTCATTTCTCACCACGTGCTAGTATGTTCCTGCCCACTCACTCAGTAGGACTATCCTGTTATGAATTTACTATTGACAAAACAGTTTTCAATAGCACTTCTTTACAAAGGCAGCAAAAGTCTTCAACATGCATCTAACTTTCAAATCATAAGTATTCCCTTTGGTTTCAGCTGCACCATTCAAGGGCTTAAAAGGAGGCACAGGCATATGTACTGGCTAATCTGAAGACTCTACAAAAAGGTCTTGCTAAGTAGAATTTTTCTCACCTAATAGTAAAAGGAAATGACTCGGTACTCAGATGCCCTATATATGGTCTTTCATTATATCTCACTTCACACTGTGTATGTCTATATGCAAACAAGAGTGAAAAAAGGAACAGTTCTTGTTATGGGGCCAAAACTTCACGGGCATTATTATAAAATGGTCAGATTACATCAAACTTGTCGATTGTATTATTGCAATAGAATTGCTTTTGAGACAGATATTTTCTGTGTTCACATTGGTAGTATTTGTAAAATCAGTCACGGTAATCAAGTCACACATTAGCTAAAAGGGATGTTTTCACCAAGCAAAAGAGTCAGGTTTGAAATACTTAATCCATCTTTAATGCAGCACTCTAACTTGCTACTTGTTCCGTGGCTGATAAATTAAATTTCTTTCCCTTTACACCGTTTGTCGGTCTCCCGAATGAGACAGAAGATTTAACTTTTGTGGTCAGTTAAGAGCCAAGTGAACTTCTCAAATTAAATTTGGCTTGGTCTCGCTGTTGCAAATTTTCTTCTTCTCCAGCAACATACTGCCAGAGTGCTTGAACCTCAGTGGTGATCTTTAGAGAGCACAGTATATGGAATATAAAGAGCCCAGAGAAAGTGCTATCTAAAAGACTAGAATAACTTCTCACATGAGTCAGAAAATGTAATGGTGGACAGTGAGAAACTTCCTGGGAATGGAGAGTCTCCTAATCTTTGCTTGTATGGTGCCAGCGTGATGGCATCTTTGTTTAGTTTAGATTTGACTGTTTTCTTATGTTTGTTTATTATTAATATCTCTGACTAGATATTAACAGTTAAATATCGTATAATGTGTAGGCATATATTACATGCAATATCTGCACTATGCCATCGGATACCATCAGCTTACTCAGAGGGCCATATTTCATTAATTTGGCCCTAACTTTGTCTCATTTTGGATGTATTAAATTGCGACTGCAGTAGATTTTGGCTAATAAACTGAGAAAAAAGATCCCTTAATTCCTTTCTTTTTCCATGGCAGAATGGAAACAAATAAACAGAATAAGGTGGCTAACAGTAAGGAAGTACGTGAAATGGCACACACCTACCTTGCCCCAAGTTTTACTCTGTAATCTCAATGGGAATTTGGAATATGTCCCTCAACAAAGGCTTGGGCACACATTTGAAATGTGTTTGTTGCAAAACATTCTTTTTTTCACAGCTGAGCAGCATATAAAGCATTGGCTTGATTGGAGTCATCGCTTTCTTAAGCTGGAGTGCCCCAGACTAAGACTTTCAGGGCAGTAAATGGGGGGGAGAGATTTTTCTTTGTGAATTAGTTTGAAAGTTTCAAATTCAGACATCAAATTTTGTGAGTTTCACCCGTCCTCAGTAACAGTCCTCTGTAAGTATTTCATCAAGATGGGTGTAGAAATGTCTGTCTGTTAGATCAATAAAGAGTAAGAAAAGTTTGGAGCAAAATTAGGCAAAAGAAGAGGAGCATTATCAAGTGGAGGTAAACATAAAGAATTTGTTAATCTGCTTAAGAGTAGGTAAACATCGTTACTGTAGGGATAACGGTGATAAATTGTTGTTCGAGTAAGCAAGAGGTTTCTCTGTTTCACAGAAGCATTAGCAGGTGGGAGTTGGACATGTGCTGAGATTTATTTTGCTGCCGCTCTAGTTTCAGCTGCAAGGTTTCGTAATTCTCACAGGGAAATCTGGGAAAGCAACATTGGGAAACGCTGGTGATTTTGAAAGTTCAGTCAATTTGGGTGACATTTGGCATCATCATTTTTTCCTTCTGGTGAGATTCCATTAACTTTGCTTACTTTGTTGGCAATAACTAGGAACACTATATAGTTTTTAATTGCAATATGGGAACCTCTACTGGGATGACTTAAGGGCAAAACAGCTGCACCCAGTCTGTTCTTCCTCCTCTTCCTGAGTTTAAATAAGATCTGGTCTTATCTGAATATGCATCCAGAAGACTGGATGGTTATTTAAGCCCCGGTTAGGGAACATATTTAAGAATATGCCTAATTTTAAGCATGTGCTTAAATCAATGCGACTTAAGCAAATGCTTGAAGTCAGGCATGTGGTTGAGGTGTTATCCTGAATGTGGGTCCTAATCCTTAAACAATAGCAAAGCCCAGAGGAAAGGGCAAGCTATCTGGGTTCCATTCTTGGCTCTTTTGTTGGTTGTGTTATAGACTATAAAATAAGGATCATTATTCTTATCCCTCTTTGTGAGGCACATTGAAAATTATCGGGGAAAAGCACTCTGAATACTGTTATTATTGGCTATACTTCTTGAGACTGAAAAAATTTAGAGACAGACATTCTCAGTGGATTTCTGGTTCTTCCTCCTTTCACTCAGGCAGGAAATACCATGAGAATGGAAAGAAGGATGCGTACTCATGATCACAAATAATCTTAATCTCCTCCTTTGTGCTGCCGCTGTAAATAATCAGATATTGCTACACCATTGTTTCTGGAAGTTCCCGCAGCGTATGAGACGTACTGCATGCAGACATACCTGCTTCAGATATCACAAGCGAGCTGAAAACTGCGTTGGGAGATAATAGTACAATGGAGCGTGTGTGTGTGAGTGAGGGAACGTTTCGGGGAGGAGGGGAGGCTGCATCTTCCAGAGTCCACGTTATTAGTGGAGCTGCACTGAAGATAGAAAAGAGGCACAAGTTTGTGTAAGTTTAAAAACTTGCTTCAAAAGAGCACTCTGGTCATAGTTGCTAAAGGGGCAGCACATTAAGGTGAACAACCTTAGCCCCACGTAGCCTTATTAAACCCTGTTCCTATCAGTGAGGTTGCAGGACCAGGCTCCACGGTGCGAGGCTCCCACGTGCAGTGCTGTGTTACTGCTTGGCTGAAAAAGCTCGAGGCAGCAAAGAATCTATTATTGATGATAGTTCAGAGTTCCTCACATTCTCACTACCTTAAGTCAGAGCTCATTCTCCAGCTTCCATGTGAAGGGCCTGAAGCCAAGGCCACGAGCCTGTGTGTATGTGTTCAGGACAGTTAATATTTATGATGCATCTTACTGGGAAAATTAGTATAAAGCTGTGTTCCAACAGTACATTTATCCCATGACCTAGTTTTATGAATAACGTGCTGAAACACGGCCTGCTTGATTTAAACCTTTGTCACCCATTCTGATGGATACAGTGCCTAGCTTAGGCTTATGCAATACAAGCTAGGATTTGTGCAAAAATGTGATGTGTATTAGTGCAAGGTAAACAGATGGTAATGCTTTTGTTAATGCCAAGCACATACAAAGATATTTATCAAAGGACCACATGTAAGGTCCATAGTTCTTGGCAGAGATCCCTATGCTGTTACACCAGCTAATAAGAATAACCATTTTATTGCATTACATACAGTTTTTGCAGGGTTGCTTTAGACTGTGCAGGCGGCTGCAGAACTTGACACAATTCATACACTAAGTATCTGATTCTGAATAACGTTGAACATCTATAATACCCTGTTGGTTTTTGTTGTTATTTTTATTTTATTGCCATAATTCTCGGCATTTCTCCAGATCAACCCCCTCCTAGGGAATTCCACTGCTGCTTAGCAGCTCTGAAATATGTATAAGAAAGCCAGGCGGTGAACACACTGAAATGTTGGAGCACAGGTACAAGAAATGGTTAGTGAGAGATTTCAAAGGGAAA